>NC_056627.2:252566622-252866622 GCF_002870075.4 Lactuca sativa | reverse complement strand
AATGCTTCTGATTATGTGGTAAATATTACAAAGTTTCAAAAGTTAATTGGTAAGTTGATTTATTTGATCATGACAAGACCAGATATTTCATATGCAGTTCAAATTTTGAGTCAATACATGCATAAGCCTTATAAATCATATGTAAATATAGCCTTCAGGCTGTTAAGATACTTGAAAGATTCTCCAGGGAAAGGAGTTCATATAACAAAAAATGATTCTCTTAATCTTATTGGTTTTGTTCATGCTGATTGGGCTAAGTGTCTTTTCAACAGAAGGTCTGTTACAGGGTATCTTGTTTATTTTGCTGGTTCTCTTGTATCCTGGAAAAAGAAGAAACAGAGTACTGTTTCTTGTTCTTGAACTGAATCGAATACAGAGCTTTAGATTCTGTAACTTGTGAAATTGTTTGGATTTTAAAATTAGTTTTTGATTTGGGAATAATTAGGTTAAATACGATTAATGTTTTTTGTGATAACGAATCAGCCATTAAACTTGCGTTAAATCTAGTTAGGAAATCTCCAGAAAAGTCCCAAAATTTTAGTCCAATTTATGATAAAGTCCCAAACTAAATTTTGTTTACAGAAAAGCACAGAATACCGGTTAAAATTTCGAAAAAACCATTTTCGGCCGGTTTTGAAGATTTAGCCGGTATTCCGTCTTTTTTCGTTAGTTTGCTTAAAATTTTGGGACTTTTCCGGAAACTACGTTATAGCCAAAATATTGAGACTTTTTTGAAAATTACCATGGAATTAATGGATATTATTATTAACAAATCATTTATAAACATAACAAATATTTTTATTATTAAAAAGAAAATACACTTGTTGCTAATTTCTATGAATAAATTGGTGGTCTAAGTACTCCTGTATTCCTTATTAACCACATCAAACTCTCTACGTTCCTCTTATGCATCGTTGTTGGTGTTCCTCTTATGTTGTTTAACCTAACTACCACCCAACATCCATACCTCACATGGTAACAACCATAGGCTAACACAGTGAATCGTGAATGATAGTTTATATGGAAAAAGTGTAGGGTGATTATCTATTTAAATTGGTATTCAAAGTTTATTTTTCACTACGTTTATGATTTGATGGTTGTTACCGAATAATGTATGGAGGTTAGGTGGTATTTATGTTAAAGAACATAATGAAAGATATATATATATATATATATATATATATATATATATATATATATATATATTCAAGAATTATTATTTAAGGATATTTTCTAATAACATGTGATCCTATATCGTCACACTTAATAGAAAGTAGAAACTTATTGATTGTGTATTAATAAATATTATCAACTCTTGTATAACGATACATAGGAGGAACATAAGGAGTTTGAAGTGGTCAACAAACAATAGACCATGTCGACCATTCCATTCCTAGAAATTAGAAACAAATGTATTTCCTTTGCTTATAATAAAAAATATTTGTTATATTTATAAACGATTTGTTAATAATAATATCCATTAATTTCATAGTAATTTTCAGAAAAGTCCTAATATTTTGGTTATCGGATAATTTTCATAAAAGTCCTAATAATTTAAGCAAACTAACGAAAAAGGACAGAATACCGGCTAAATCTACGAAACCGGCCAAAAAGGTTTTTTTTCTCGAAGTTTTAGCCGGTAATTTGTGCTTTTCTATAAACAAAATTTAGTTTGGGACTTTTTCATAAATTGGACTAAAATTTTGGGACTTTTTTGGAGATTTCCCAATCTAGTTTATATGAAAGATCTAAACATTTTGAAGTAGATCTTCACTTTGTTAGGGAAAAAGTAGAAAATGGTATTATAAAAGTTAATAAAATTGATTCTTTAAATCAAATTGCTGATGTTTAAACCAAAGCTCTTGGGCCCGCTCAACATGAATATATTTCTAAGAGATTTTGGTTTGATAAATGTTTTTACAAATAATAAATCATAAAATTTGAATTAATGTTCAGTTTGTGGTGGTGGTGGTGGTGGGGGGGGGGGGGGGGGGGTGAAAAATATTCTCATTTTGCTACAAACTGAAAATTACTTCATGAAAGGGACATTTTATGTAATCTTGTTATTTTGTGTGGGTTGTATTGTAACTTATTCAGGGTTGTTGCGGGTTAGCACGCAGGTTTCCGGGTGATCCGTGGGTATATGGGTATCTGGTTATTCCCGAGGTATTTAAGTGGGTTCTACAGATATTTTCTATCATCATCGATCATTTTCATCTGTCTCTTCTCTCTTCTCTCTGATCAATACACTTAGGGTTTCAGTTAGTGTTTAAGATTAAGAGCTTGTTCTTGTAAGCTTTTTCTTGTTCTAGATATAGGTTTGAGCGTGAGTGATTATTGTAGAGAGGTTTGTGTTGTAATCTGTATATGAAAACCATTTGTTTAATAGTGAAAGAAATGATGATGTCGGGTAAATCTTGTGGGTTTTACGTTTTTAAGAATATATATATATATATATATATATATATATATATATATATATATATACATATATATATATATATATATATATATATATATATATATATATATATATATATATATATATATATATATATATATATATATAGCGTTGTAGATTCACCATAAGTGACACAATGACTACGACTTTACTGCTGATAGATTTTCAATATCGTACAATATTGTCAATGTGGGATTAACCTATTTGGTATAAACTTTGATTCTTAGATTGAAGGTCATGTGTTATATTTCGGATATTCACGAATTTAACTAAGACGAATGAAGAAAGGGAAATTTCATAAAGATGAACTTTATAATAAAATGAGGGTATTCTGATACCAAATAAAGAAGAAAAGCAAAGGGAAAAATATTACTAATCTTTATGCCATTTTTCATATACCATATAACATAACATGACAAAAATAAAAATAAGACTTCCTTGGCTCCTCTAATATAATATATAAACCTAATATTTAATACTAATATTACTTGGATTATATATATATATATATATATATATATATATATATATATATATATATATATATATGTTTTAAATATATTAATATATTTTATAAAATAAAAAGATGTTTTTAAAGATATAAATATATTTTAAAGGTATTTTTATTTTTAAAAATGTTTTTATATATTTAAGTACGTATTTATATATTTGAAAGCATATGTATACCTTGAAAAGAGAATTTATGTATTTAAAAACATATCTGTACATTAAAAAATATATTTATTTGCATTTAATAGATATAAATATGTATTCGCTCTGTATAAAAAGTATCGTATACATAAAAATATGAAAAGTACGTATTAATATGGTTTAAATTATATAAAACACATAATTATATGTATACAATACGTATTATACATACTTATATGATAAAAATATATATACAATACCCATAAATATATGGTTTATACAATAAAAACTATATTAATAGGTATTTTCATATTTCTATGCATACGATATTTATTATACAAAATAAATACGTATTTAAAAATACAAAAAAATTTAATATATATTAATATGTTTTTAAATATATAAATATGTTTTTCAAAAGTATACATATGCTTTCAAATAATATAAATACCTAGTGGTAAAACTGTTGGTTAGTGTTTTGGATGGCGGTGGTTCAACTCCCGTTGACTTCATTTCTTCCATGACGTTTTCCTTTTTAATCTAATGAGTACTCAACGTCACTTCAGGCAAAAATGTACAATCAACGCTGACGTAGGTGACTCGAAAATCTGCTAAAAGAGTATAAATGAAAAATAAACTAAACCCTCGATTTTACTGGACCTAAAAAACGCCAAAGGGTAAGTTCTTATAATTTATATTTCATTAATGAAATGTCATTCAATATTTAATAGAAATAATTAATTCGTAAATATATAAAACTAAAATATAACTAAGGGGAGAAAATCAAATATAATGTAAGGATGAAGAGTTAAAAGTACAAAACATTAAATTATATTGACCATTCAACGACATATTTTGAGTGGTCAATAAAAAAGAATAAATTATGAACTCCAATTGTAATAAATAGTAAAAAATTGTGAACTCAAATGGTAATAAGGTCAATAAACACAACTTATAATAATAAGGTATGAAATAAAAGTTACCATGCTCTTAGTACCTCTTCCCTTACATGATTTATGTGTTTTCATGTTGCAACTTTTAACAGCTTTCCAAGTTCTTATGTCTATTCCTTGGTGTGTATTATCATTTTCAGGATCTTTAGTTTTAGTTTCTTCTTTGGGATGCTCTTTATAAACAAGTATGTGTTTGCCTTCTTAAAACTTTGATTAGTGTATAGATAGTTTATGGACACTTAAAATCAACATGATAGGTTTTGGAGGAAATATTTGAAACTTGCGTTCAAAATCAAAGTGTGAAATTCTAAGAGATAATAGTAAACGAAAATTATACTCTCATGAACACCAATGACAAAAGAAATGTGGAAGGTTTTGCATAATACACATTTAATTAGAAACTCTCAAGATTGTTTTAAAAAAATAAATATGCTTGTTCATGACTGTGTGGTGAGATGCCTTTAGTGAGACATCGATGATTTGTCTCGACTTTATAACTTTAGCTCTTCACGAAAGAACATTTAGACAATAGTGAGTTGGTTATAATTTTAAAAATATCTTAAACAAAAAGGTTTAAACTTTTGTAGTAGGTTATCGATGAATGATAAAAGTGATTATGACAAAGATTGTGAAGAACACCTCAATGGAGATGGATGTTTAAGATCATAAAGAACGCCTCAATGGCAAATTAGGTAAAATGAGGCAATTTATAGAAGGTTCTTCAAATGAAAATTATGATGAAATGAATGATTAATTTTGTGATGAAATTGAAGTTTATTTTTTTAAATGACTAGATAATTATGTTTAATGTAAAACCATGCTAGTGTCTTATTGTGTGAAAGTGCATGTTATGATTTGTTGTGTGCTTGGAGTTTTTTATCTTTAGTTTTGGCTAAATATTGTCAATAACATACGCTGAATGCCCACAAGAACGGGATAAAGATGTACATGAGTATGTATTGTGGATGCTAGGTTTATGTTTAGGGTTTTATGTCTTATTCGCAATCTATATATAACGGTTGATAACTATAGTTTCAATTGGATTGTTCTATAGTTTTCAAGCTCGTGAATAAAAATACTCTTACAGTGTGGATGTACGTCATATCGACCGAACCATGATAGATACTATATTTTTATTTGTGATTTATTCTCGATTATTTATGACATATTGTTTTAACTTCATCGATAAGATAGAAGAAAAGAAATAAGAAATGAAAAAAAAAATCCTTCACGGAGAAACTCACAACACACAAAAGAAAAAGAGAACGTACATACATGCGTTTGTTCTTCAAGACCATCTAGTTGCTAATTGCTTCTAACATGAAAAGATAAGTCGGAATCTTGAAAAGTTACATAAAATAGGCTCTAGCTCATTGGTTGGCCTTACTATGTCTATCTCTGGCATATGACTTTAGGAGATTCTAATGGCCATAAATGATAAGAAGTCATTTATCCTTCTCTTTCTTCAAAATGCATCTAATTCCTACAAGAAATCAAACATTACACTATCATAAAGCCATCTTTTTTTCTTCTTAACTACATCATTAACTAGTAACTACTTATTCCCTACGGCATCTATATATAATTCATTAAATTATATAGAATTTGGATTACGTACATATCATCATTTTATTGTTTTTACAACTTTAAAATTTTCTTCTACGATATATTTAACTTTACTAAAAAGTTTAATGAAACATTTATTTTTAAAAAGTTATTTATTTGTTAACATAAGTTTTCTTTTTTTCCCACAGAATGGTAAACATCCTTCCCGGGTACACAAGTTCTGCACACCACCAAATATATAAGAAATCCGTGATCCATCGAACGCTAATGTAATGTGACATCTTATTGTAAGTGAGTTAATCAATTAAATGACAGCTACACATTCCACCTTATTCAATCATTACATTAAACTATAGATTGTAGAAGCCTTTAATTGGTTGGTACATTCTGCGATAATAACATCCACCAACAAGAATACCGAAGGTGAGAATCTTGCAAGAAACAAGTTTGTGAATACTTATGATAGTGATTTGCCATTCATAGAAGATTTAGTTGATAAGAATCAGCACTAGAAATGTAATTGTCCATTGGGCAAAACTCAAAATGCAGAAATAGGAGATGTAGAACCACTCAAAGAAAGAATCTGATCTCACACCCAAAGGGACTATGAAATGTGAATCCAGTTCTTCCTTCCCATTTAATTTGCTCACCCATGATGGAATATATTCTCATTTTGTATAATCTAAATTAAGTTTTTGGTATAAAGCATAAGGCCAGGCATATTATGTGGTTGTCACTAAATGTTTCAGCCTATAAAATGGGGCCTTCATTCGACCTTGCAAAATATGCAAATTCTGTAACAAACAAATATGGAAACTCAACAACTCTGCAAAGGGTGCTACAATTACGTGACAGTAGCACCTGGGAGACGTTGTCCCATCTGCAATACAATCGCCAAGCCCAACAAAAGAACTAGTCAACGTATGGTCCCTGGGATACTCCAGTTTATCGATGGCTATGCCAACACACGTTCAAACAGCAACTACTACAATAGCGTCCATGGACAGCTTCCACAACCACCAGCATATGGAGGTTATTACCCTCCACCGGTGTATGGTTCTGGTACCTACAGCCCACAGCCACCGCCATCAATCTACAGTGGAGGTTATAATAACCCTCCACCACAGTCTCCGGCTGTATATGGTTACGGTTATCGCCAGCCCGAACCGCAGACGTGGTCTCCTTTGATGCATAACAACTACTTCCAACAATCACCGGAGGTTCATGAGAAGAAGAAGGCGGTGCTGTGTGGCGTGACCTACAAAGGTCACCCGAAGTCACTTGCTGCCAGTATAAATAACGTCAAGAGCATGCATCAATTATTGCTGAAATTGGGTTTCCCAGATGGTTCCATCCGCATCCTCACAGGTTTCTCTCTCTCTCTCTCTCTCTCTCTCTCTCTCTCTCTCTCTCTCTCTCGATGGTCAAACTTGACTAGTTTGACTTTTCTGCAGAAGAAGAACCAGACTCCACCAGGTCACCAACAAGACGCAACATATTGATGGCAATGGAGTGGCTCACGAAAGATTGCTGTTCCGGGGATTCATTGGTGTTCTATTATGCAGGACATGGCTCTCATGTGCCTGATAACAATGGAGATGAAAAAGATGGGTATGATGAAGCTTTATGTCCTGTTGACTATAAGCAATCTGGGAAGATACTAGATGATGAGATCAATGCCGCCATTGTAGCACCGCTACCTCATGGAGTAATACTTCACAGTATCATGGACACTTGCTTTAGTGGAACTCTTCTTGACCTTCCTTTTCTTTGTGAGATTGACCGGTTAGTATTCATGGTATTAATTAATTATATATACGAAACAAGAGTCACACCTTAATACTATATAAATAGTCGCAGTATTTTAAAAAATAGGAATCCTCACATTTACCTTTTCATGAAGTGGAGGATTCTATAAGTGGGACAAACATCATCCCTCACATGCTTCTTCATATGGGGGTACTCGTGGTGGAAAAGCAATATGTATTAGCGCCTGTGACGACCATCAAAATTCAGCAGATACATCGGTCAGTATGTTTCTATAACAACGTAATTTCCATGTAATAGTAGTTATGTAGCTTCCTACTAGCTAACATTTACTCAAGGTCCTGTGCTTTACATGCAGGCTTTCACAGGTAATGCCATTGGTGCATTGACTTATAGCTTCATCCAAGCTGTGCAAAGTGCACGTACATTAACATATGGAGATTTACTTGACAATATGCGCAAAGTAGTTCGTGATGCTCAACAAAAACAAGGCCTAAATGCTCCATTTGCATCTTCTACATCACAGGTATGATGCTCACAAACATACTGATTACTTATATATGATGTAAATATGTACGTAAAGATTGTTGTTTATATACATTGCTATACTGATCATTGCAGGAGCCTCAACTATCATGTACAACAAGATTCGAGATTTACTCAGAGCCTTTTATGTTGTAGAGAATATATTTCGGTCTAGGTGAGAGGAAATGGTCTATTCCATGGTACATTGTTACTTTATATTGTTGCATATGATGATCATAAATTTTTTGGTGAACAGTCAAGTCTCTATTTACTGGCAGCTTGTAGCTGTCTCTCAGTAGCCATCTCAAGCTATGCAGTGAGGTTGATGAGAAAAAATATTATCCTGTGGAGGCTTAGTAGTGTACTCCATATGCATATTAATGGAAGTGTTTGAATTTACTTGTATGTTGGAAATACAGTTTCATGGAAGTCTTTTATATTAACGTATATTTCTGAAATTAGTTCAGTCATTTGAACAAACATGGATATTACATATGGGAAATGGCTTGGGACTAAGTAGTAGTATTAGTTTTAGCAGTTATGCTAATGAAAGCAAATTTACTTGAATGTTAAAATGATTGGCACATTTAGAACTTATATTAATTTATTAGATTGGTTAAAGATACTTAAGAAGAATCCACCAAATCATTCCAAGATTGTTGACATTGTAGTTGATCCATTAAAATCACTTAAGACTTTAAAGCTAGGTAGTTACAAGATTTGTACTAAATAGCACTCTTAAACTCTTTTCAAGATGATATTAATCACCTACATAAATATTCTCAAACACTTGAACCATATTGTGATCTTGAATTGAATCGCACCACCAAAAAAATAAATTGAAGCACGTGGATATTATAAGTTATAACAATAAGATTAGATGTGGGAATTGAAGCAAGTGGATATTATGACAATTAGATGTATTTGCTCGTGAATCTAATACTGAAACTAAAAGTTTAATTAGTTGAAGTTGGTCACAGAATTTTTGTCAAGAGAGTACTTTTATAAAACTATAAGGTATGTTTGTCCACACCCCACACCACCGGACCTCCACCTCACCACCTTACAATAGGCTGATAAGAATAATTATGAATTATTTGTTTATGCACGTTTTATTTGATGTTTGAATAAATCAAAGGTCCAGTGAGCGGTTCCTGGTCTTTGGCAGCTAGTAAAGTTAGTTCCTGTTTTTCAGCTTTGCTTTAGTATAAGTAGAGAGGCAAATGTACGCTGATTGTATTCCAGTTTTTACTTTTGTTCAGTGAATAAAGTAGAATACTTTGCCTCATATTGTTCCCTGTGTTTTCACTTGTTTTTTCTGTGTATTCTTTCACTGTGCAGCTTTTAAAGCTGTTTTTCCATATTTGTCATTCCCTGTTTTTTTTTATCAAATCTGTCCCATGTGTAGTTTCTCTTTTGCTAGGTTTTACTTCCCATTTTGGTGATAAAAGACTCTATTACCCCTGCTATATACCAACATTTGGTATCAGAGCAAAGCCTGGTAGTTGCATGCCAAAGTATCAGTCTCGTGAAGAGATGTCAGGAGGCAATGGAAATGGAGAGAAAGAAGGACAAATCACCTTTCATTATCCGATGTTGTCAAGAAGCAATTACTCTGCATGGGCCATAAAGATGAGAGTTTTCATGCAGGCCCAAGGAGTCTGGGATGCAGTGGAACCCAGGACTTCAAACACTGCTGTTGAAGTAAAGAAGGATAAGATGGCTTTGGCTGCTATCTATCAAGGGATACCAGAGGATTTGCTATTGTCCTTGGCTGAGAAGAAAGCAGCCAAAGAAGCTTGGGAGGCACTGAAGACAATGTTCATGGGGGCAGACCGAGTCAAAGCAGCGAGGATTCAAACATTGAAGGCTGAGTTTGAATCCTTAAACATGAAAGAATCAGAAGGAGTTAATGAGTTTGCTGCGAAAGTAAGCAACATCGTGAGCACCATGCGAACATTGGGGGACACAATGACTGAATCCTACGTTGTTAAGAAACTGCTAAGGGCAGTCTCGACCAAGTTCCTTCAAATTGCTTCAACACTTGAGCAATTTGGAGACCTAGAGACAATGACAACCGAAGAAGTAATCGGAAGGCTAAAGGCTCATGAGGAAAGGATGAAAGGGCATGGTGAAAGCGATGAAAGAAAACTACACTTGACTCACCAAGAGTGGACTGAGAGAAACAAGAAGAAAGGAGAAGGAAGCTCAAAGTCAACCCCAAAAGGAAACTGTGGTGGGTCATCACAGGGAAGATGAAGAGGCCGAAGCAGGGGTGGTCCTAGTGGTGGTCGAGGAATAGGTGGTTCTAACCAGCAGAAAGAAAGAAGCCATAGACAAGATAAAAGTGAAGTCCAATGTTACAACTGCCAAGAGTTCGGGCACTATGCAGCCGAGTGCAAGAACCCAAAGAAAGAAAGGAATCAAGAAAGCAATTTGATCCAGGAAGACAATGAACCAACTTTGTTGCTGCCATCCTTTGAAGCCAAAGAAGAGACAAGGAAAGTGTTATTGAATGAAGAAAAAGTCAATCCCAAGCTGAGGTTAAATGGTGATGTTGCAAGTAACTCAAACATATGGTATCTGGACACAGGAGCCAGCAACCACATGACTGGAGAGATAAGCAAATTCCAAGAGTTAGACACCACAATCCAGGGCTCTGTCAATTTCGGTAACAACTCAAAGGTCAGAATTGAAGGAAGGGGTATGATCAGTTTCCAATGCAAAAATGGTGAGCAAAGGAAACTAAGAGAGGTATACTATATACCTGAGTTGTGTAGTAATATTATAAGCCTTGGCCAACTCTCAGAAGGTGGAGATGAAATTAGAATCAAGGAGAACTTCTTGAGAATATATGACTCCAGGATGAGGCTACTCATGAAGGTTCAGAGATCACCAAACAGGCTCTACAAAATCGAGCTCACAGAGGTGACTCCAAGATGCCTTGTAGCTGAAATAAATGACCCAACCTGGTTATGGCACACTAGGTTAGGTCATGTGAACTTCATTGCCTTGAAGATGATGTCAGATAAAGGGATTATAAAAGGGGTGTCTAAAATAGTTGTACCATCCCATCCATGTGAAGGCTGCCTGGGAGGAAAACAAACAAGAAATCCATACCATTGTGTACAACTTTCAGAGCCAAGAAGAAATTAGAGCTGATTCACGGTGACTTGTGTGGCCCTGTGTCACCTCCTACACCAGCAGGCAACAAGTACTTCATGCTCCTGGTTGATGACTACAGCAGGGTGATGTGGGTATACCTGCTAAGAACAAAGGATGAAGCCTTTCATTCATTCAAAAACTTTAGAGCAAAAGTGGAAAACGAGACCGGTGAGAAGATTAAAGTTTTGAGAACAGATAGAGGAGGCGAATTCTTGTCCAACCAATTTACCAATTATTGCAGTGAAACAGGAATCGGTAGACAATACACCTCCCCATAGCAAAACGGGGTGGTGGAGAGGCGTAATCGCACGGTGGTTGAAACGATAAGAAGTAATCTAATAACCATGAAGCTTCCACACACGCTATGGGGAGATGCTGTGAGTCACGCCATTTACGTATTAAATAGAATAAGTACGAAGGCCTTGAATGACTCCACACCCTACGAGATGTGGACTGGTCGCAAACCTCATGTGGGCCACTTGAGGGTGTTCGGTTGCCTTGCACACGTGATGATCCCCAAGAATCAATTGAAGAAATTGGACGAGAGAAGTAAGCGAGTAGTACATCTGGGGAATGAAAAGGGAACGAAGGCTTACAGGCTTTTTGATCTTGTCACTGGAAAATTCACGTTAGTAGAAACGTTGTGTTCCAAGAAGATAAGGCATGGATGTGGGAGAAGGGATCGAAAGTCAATGATAGACCTAGATTGAGCTTCACCGTTGAGGGATTTGACTTCAACGATGTAGGTATCGATGACTTTGAAGGCGCTGCTAATGAAGATGGAGATATCCATGGGTCGACTCCAACAACACCCGATACTCACTTATCTCCAGTCAACGTGGACTGGACCAATAGCGAAACCCAGCCCAATTACCATTCAGATTCTCAAACAGGCCCACAAAGAAATCAGTCAAACAACCCGATTCCTTTAAGCCCTCCGATAACACCAAACTCGTCCAATTCACCCAGCAGCGCTTCGAGTTCGACTGGAGGAGGTGCCCCAAAAAGGTACCGATTGCTAACCGATCTTTATGAGAACACCGAAGAAATCCAATTGCCACCAGAAGAATTGATGTTATTATCCAGCGATGATGAACCAGCGAGCTATAGCGAAGCATGTCGAAAGAAAGAATGGATACAGGCTATGAACGATGAAATAGCCTCAATTGAAAAAAAAACAACACCTGGAGCCTAGTAGATTTGCCAAAAGGAAGGAAGCCGATTGGGCTAAAGTGGGTCTTTAAGGTGAAGTGTGACCCAACAGGAAGGATTGTGAAGCACAAAGCAAGAATCGTGGCAAAGGGCTATGTTCAAAAACAGGGCGTCGATTATGAGGAGGTCTTTGCGCCAGTGGCGAGAATTTAAACAGTCCGGGTCATTTTATCTCTTGTAGGCTCGAATGGTTGGCAAGTGCACCACCTGGATGTGAAATCTGCATTCTTGAACGGGCACCTAACTGAAGAAGTCTATGTCACACAACCTCAAGGATTCGAGAAGAAGGATGAATCTGGCAAAGTGTACAAACTCTCTAAAGATCTGTATGGCTTGAAACAAGCTCCCAGAGCTTGGAATTCGTGCTTAGACAAGTACTTAAAAAGTTTGGGTTTTAAAAAGTGTGGTCAAGAATATTCTGTGTACACAAGGTCAAAGAATGGGAATAAGTTAATCATTGGAGTATATGTAGATGATCTACTTGTGACAGGAAGCAACCCAGAAGATGTGAAGGATTTTAAGAAAGAAATGAAGATCAGGCTTGAGATGAGTGATCTCGGCCTGTTAACATATTATCTTGGAATTGAGGTGAATCAACAAGGTAATGGAATCACTCTGAAGCAAGAAGCTTATGCCAAGAATATCTTGGTCAAAACCCGGATGTTAGACTGCAATCCCACCAAGAGCCCGATGGAACATAAACTCTCTTTGACCAAAGATGGTGATGAAGAGCTGGTGAACCCAACAGAATACAGGAGCATTGTTGGCTGCCTAAGGCACCTTACTCACACTAGACCCGATATTACTTTTGCAGTTGGTGTTGTTAGTCGATTTATGGAAAAACCCTCTATAAAACATCTCCAAGCTGTAAAGGGAATCCTCAGATATGTGAAAGGGACTTTGAACTATGGTCTAGTCTATTCTAAAGGAGGTGAAAAGGTCACTATCTCAGGATTTACAGATAGTGATTTGGTCAAGGATATTAATGATAGGAGAAGCACAGGGGGAATGGCCTTTCATGTGAATGGAAACTTGGTCACATGGGCATCTCAAAAGCAAAGGGTCGTGGCTCTCTCATCTTGTGAGGCAGAATTCATTGTTGCCACCATGGCAGCTTGTCAGGGCATATGGCTAAGGAGACTTCTCACAGAAATCACATGACAAAAAGTGCCACCTGTGACATTGTTTGTAGACAACCAATCAGCACTTGACCTGATGAAAAACCCTGTATTTCATGGTAGGAGCAAACATATTGACATCCGGTATCATTTTATCAGAGAGTGTGTTGAAAATGGAGAAATTATTGTTACTCATGTGTGTGGGAAGAGCCAGAAAGCAGACATTCTCACAAAGTCCCTAGCAAGAGTGAAGCATGAAGAGATGAGGGACTTAATTGGAGTGAAGAAGGTTCAGAATTAAGGGGGAAAATGATAAGAATAATTCTGAATTATTGGTTTATGCATGTTTTATTTGATGTTTGAATAAATCAAAGGTCCAGTGAGCGGTTCCTGGTCTTTGGCAGCTAGTAAAGTTAGTTCCTGTTTTTCAGCTTTGCTTTAGTATAAGTAGAGAGGCAAATGTACGCTGATTGTATTCCAGTTTTTACTTTTGTTCAGTGAATAAAGTAGAATACTTTGCCTCATATTGTTCCCTGTGTTTTCACTTGTTTTTTCTGTGTATTCTTTCACTGTGCAGCTTTTAAAGCTGTTTTTCCATATTTGTCATTCCCTGTTTTTTTTTATCAAATCTGTCCCATGTGTAGTTTCTCTTTTGCTAGGTTTTACTTCCCATTTTGGTGATAAAAGACTCTATTACCCCTGCTATATACCAACATAGGCTTGCACAAAAAAAACGGTTTACGATCCGAACCGGTGGCCGAACCGAAAACCGGTTCACCCCGGAACCGATCCGATATCGAACCGAACCGCCGGTTTGTAGTAATTAGGACTTCTAGCCATTCGAACCGGTTTATGCGGAACCGTCTAGAAAACCGGTTTTGAACTGATTTTGAACCGGTCTTACAAATTAACCATGCATATATTAGCCATGATATCCTAAGAAACAAAGCAAACATTGTAAAAAAGAAGCAATTTCATCCGATTTTTTTTGAAATGACCGGTTTTGAACCGGTTTGTACTGAACCGAACTGGTTTGTATAGGTTCGAATTATTTTGGTGGTGAACCGGTTTGAAACCGAACCGGTTTAGGAGTGAACCGGTTTTGATTTTGTTGACCAGAACCGAACCGGTTTTTTGAACCGGTCCGGTTAAAAAAAACCGGTTTGTGCATACCTACCTTACAACATTAAACACAGGCCCGACCCAATAGGGTGGGCAACGTGGACAAAGCCCCGTGCCTCATTACGATTTGGGGCCAAAATTAATTCTGTTTGATATTATATATATATATATATATATATATATATATATATATATATATATATATATATATATATATATATATATATATATATATATAGGGTTAGGATTAAATGTGAATGATATATATTGTGTGAGTGTATGACAAGTTTTGGACCACTTGATTAGATTTATATATGGGTAAGATTAGATACTATACAATAGTTACAATAGACCACATTACATACAAACATTTCTTTTAATAAAAGAAAATTAGAAATAGTAATTATAAATGCATAATTGATATTTTGATTAATTCTTGATAAGGAAGTTGAGAGAATTATGGGAAACACATTTATTTTTATTCAAAATCAATAATCATTTATCAAAATGAACTCTAATTCTCTACATATCTAAAAAATCAGAGTCTACGAATCATATTGAAGATTCTCCCAATAAATAAAGATTTTATTCTTAAAGAATACAACATCATATAAGATATTTTTTGAGAACTAAACGTTATTAAATATTATTACTGCATATATTCTCAACAATAACAGTTTGCATCAAAAATAAACATTCTTAAAGAATACACGTATATATAATATACAATGTTATATCACAAAGAAAAAATGTATTTCACTATAATCAAGAATATATACCATTTCTATAACATAAAACAATAATGTATACAACATTTTGAATAATATATAATACCATCTATACTATATTGTGTAGGAATATGTTTGTAATATATACTATATTCTTTGTATAATATACAATATTCTTGAAGATTAAAAAAAATATAATATATACTACATTCTTTAAGAATATAACTGTCAAAAAGGCAAAATCCTGCATTCTTCTTCATTATTCATCAGTTCTGATCATCTTTAAACAACATTCTTCTTCACTATTCATCAGCTTTGATCATCTGTAAAAAACCAAAACTTCCTACATTCTTGTTTCTCGTGAACTACATCATACAACCCTATTAAAATATTACTTTCATCGTCTTGAATAGAATAATACACTGCAATAAATATATAAAAGTCAGATTACTAAATGAAATAGAATAACATATAATATTCTATAAGAATAATTTGTTAAAAGCTGACAACTAACAAAAAATAAACTTTTCTTGACAAAAACCAGATAAACACATAATACATTGGATTTTCATATTCTTTGAGAATACAAGCATAATTAAGTAAAGTGACTAATTTCTTATGGAATGGGTATATATACAAAGTCGGTTAAACTACATAAAAAAGATAGACATATATTATTCTCTAAGAATATGTAGCTTGAACTGTAAATTTCTTAAATAAAAGTACTAAATTTTCTATTCTTATATCATAATTCTTAAAGACAAACAGTTGTGGCTAATCATTATAGTTTTTTTTATTACTGTGAGAATGGTTAAGAATGAAATGATGTGTTTGAATTTTATAAAATTAAAACTTTTATATAACATGAACATTGTTAATAATCATTTTTTCAACTTTGAATATTCATACTTGATCATCAAAATGGTTAAGAACTAACTTTCTTCGGCTATTCTAATGCTTACAAAATCAATTGTTACTTGAAATAGCCAATTCTCATTGACCAGACCTAAGATTAAATGTCAAAATATTCGAAATCGTGAATTCTCCGTATTACACTTATTTATCACAAACTATAAGAATGCTTTAGGAATAACAATCAATTCAAAAAAAACATAAAAACAAACAAAAGAACTATCATATTGTTTTCAACTTGGTTAGTCCTCTATATAGATATTCTTAAAGAACAACTGTTAATTCAAAATTTTCTGAAAAAACACACATTAATTGTCAAAGTTAATTGATTACCTAGATTTCACTATCATCAAATTGAACTGCTTTTCGTCTCTGTTATCACCAATTGGCAACTCAATTTCATCATTTGAAGTTATTGATTCCCTAAAAATACGATATCATCGTTTGAAGTTACAAAGACCTTGTGTGCAGGATGGATACAAACTGAGGAGTTTCTGAAATTGTTACAAAAAAATGATGATAAGAAATGCAAAAGTTAGATTGATAAAAAGAGGACTCACCAGAATCGAAGCAACCGTGAATGGTATAAAGAGGGCTTATGCAGCGACAAGGTTTGGTTTGGATTCTCCATCTTGAAATCGAGTTGTAGATATGGATTCTCTATCTTGAAATCAAGTTGTAGGTCTTGATATCGAGATCAATACTTGTCACACAGGTCGAGAAACAAACCAGTGGAAGGTCACCGTTGTGCGGCGGCGTTGATTCCAGCGAAGAGGATGAGACCGACCTCATTACTGGCCGGTGTTAGGTGAGAGCGACAATCGTATATGACCGTGGTATGGAGATGGGCGACGAGAATGGCTTGGCTGGCGTGTAGTCTATTGGATTCTGGAGACCTTAATTATCAACAATCAATAATCACTTACCATAATCGTAGTAAATTAATATCGAATAATAATTAATTTAATTAATAAAATTACAAAATTACCATTTTTAAATGATTGGTTTAGATTTAGCCATACATTCACACAATAAAAAAGGTTTATATATGAACATAACTCTCTCTCTCTCTCTCTCTCTCTCTCTCTCTATATATATATATATATATATATATATATATATATATATATATATATATATATATATATATATATATATATATATATATATATATATATATATAAGTTTTGTTAAAATAAATCCAAAACATGTAAGTTGGTTAGATTTATTGTATGTAGCAGTTTTTCATTATTGATAGATACATGTTCCTTTTTTAACGTGGTTATTAGCATTTGTTTTCTTGTGCCCTTTTTCCTTTTATTACCTTTTGATTATAAGTAAACGAGTGCTTTCTTGTGCTCTTTTTTCTTTTATTACTTTTTGAGTATAAGTAAACGAGTATTGGTAACATATATTTGAATCATAAGCCATTTTATTGAATTTGAATTCAAATTACAAAAATGGCTCCTTTATTCTTTTTTATTATTCACAAATCATCCAAATTATAAAACAAATCATCTAAATGATAAAATTCTATTGACTTTTTTGGTTTTTTGACACACCATCCAAACATTTGTTGGAGGTATTAGGGTTTACGTTAAATATTTGGATACCATATTAGTTCGAAAAATATTCACACGATCCAAGTGGTATCCAGATCTCCAATGTAAACTCTAATACCTCCAACAATCGAACTGATATTTCTATCCTATGTATGAGTTGTCAGAAATTTAGCTTAAGATAATCAAAGATGACACTTACGATTCTAGGCACAGAAATCGTAAGCATAATTGCTAGAAGGATTATGTGATTGTTTGAAGAAAAAGAGAACTAATAATTTTCGTATATCTCTTCTCAAAGAGAAAAATCGTTTATATATTAAACGAGATTAGGGTTTCTCTTACGGTTGGCGGTCATGAGTTGCTTTGGAAGCAAGACAGGAAATCCGAAATTTAATGAGGATTTAGGGTTTTCAAAACTAACAAATTTCGTTAGTTTTACCAAAATCACCCTCAAGAATTTGAATTTCCCACCCAGCCAGGGGCACTGCCCCTAGACCCCGCCAAAAGGGCGTTGCCCTCGAACCCCCCGATTTGTTGTCAAATCGGCTTCTAATATGATCTTATACATGTGTGCACTCCACATAAACTCGTACATATATTAGAGTACAAACTATGAAGCCTCATAGCTTACATGTTGGTTCCAATTACAAAAAATGACATGGTCCAGATAGGCTGTAGGCCAACATACCTTGTTAGCGGTCCGGATAGGCTGTAGGCTCTATGAGGCGGTCCAGTCATGCCAAAGGCTCGGGAGCGGTCTAGATAGGCTGTAGGCCCTGCAAGGCGGTCCAGTCAAGCTGAAGGCTCCTTATGCATGTTGTTTTGTATTTGTTGTTATGATATGACTATGGTTATATGAGGTTGGTATTTTGGGGAACTCACTAAACTTTCGGGCTTACAGTTTCAGTTTATTGTTTCAGGTACATTAGGGGATCACGGCAAGGCGAATGAGTGATCGTACAACTCCTCATGTTTTATTTATGTTTTTGGGAAAACTCTGATATTAGACTATTTTGAAAACAAATTTGTAATAACTACTGGTTTTAAATGTTTTGAGAAAGTTTTAAATTGACTTGAATTTTATGGGTGTTACATGTCTTTTATTATTATTATTTTCTTAATATGAAGCGAAATTAGAATACTAATATGTATAAGAAATGAAATTACAATGCTATTTTATGTTTTTAAATTAACAGAAATTTTCAATAAATAGAAGTGCAATGCTATTAACAAAAATTGAAGTAAAATGTTATTAATTAAATTACGGTTATTTATGATTAAGACTACATTTTTATAATGGTCGTGTTATTTAAATTTATCATCTGTATAGTACACAAGTTATAACCTAGTGTTGATTTAAATTAAGGATTCTTCCATTTACCTTTTTCCTCTCTAAACTTTCTACTTTTGGAATAAAAGGTTTGAGAAAATAATTACCCAAAAGTTTTTGTTATGTTTAGTTACCACTTCCCGCATCTCCAAAAAGAAAAATTAGCAAAAACCAAAAATTATAGTTTCTTTACATTTAAAAATGTAACTAGAGAATACAATGTAGAGGCCAAAGATGGTCTACAACCAATAAAGTAAGACCTCTTTCTCACTCAAATTAAAACCATATATAGTATATTTTTATATAACTCATTGTCATCAACAATGTGGTCAGTTAATATTTTATTTCTGTTACAAATTTCATAGGCAAGAACAGAAAGAGAACCGCAACAGAAAACATCTGGCTTGTTACATCAATATAATTCTACATAAACATATACAATCTGCCATAGTTATATACAGACCAAAATCCATATCTTACAAGAAAAAGATGAGAGTAGAATGTATATATACATGCACATATTCTTTGATGAATAGTTTTTGCATCATTATGCATCTTGGTTTTTGATAACCATGGGCTTTTAATAAAATAAAAAATTAATGGTTTATAGCACCAAATTCAGTGAACATGTCATTTTTCTTGTTTGCCTTGAAGGATGAAGAGGTTGCGGGAAGCAGTGCACCAACGATCATAGTATTGGTAGAGGTTAGGCCAATCGGAAGATGGACAATGAGCGTAATGGTGGAGCCATAAAGACAAGACTTTTTCTTGTTCTTCTTCATGTTTTAAGGACTCAATTAGCTTTCCTAACATGTTTTCAAGCTCGGCTTTTTCATTGAAAGTTAATACAGGTGCTTCTACACCAATTGTCGCTCGACACAAAAATGGTAGCCATGACATTAATAACTTGGTTTTAACTTTCCTTAGTTCCTCCATGTCATCATATTGACCACCCATAGATACTGCCTCCTTAAACAAGTACACTGCAGAGTATGAACATTATATTAACAACATATCATATATTTTACTTCAATCACGTATACGGACTATGTAACTAACATAATAATAATCATTTATGGGCTATTTGGTATGTCTGTTAATTATTCATTATTCGGGGCATTTGGTAACATCAAAATTAACCTGTCGATTAATCGGCATAGAATAATCAGTGTTGTAAAAATTAGTTTAGACGGTCGATTAATCGGCATCCAACAGCTTACGATTAGTGATAGTCGGTCATATTAATCCGATCACGATGATTATTTAAAATATCAGCAATTGTTTGTAAAATAATGTAATATTGTTTATAAGAATATGTTACTTTAATCAATTTAAAAAATGCTCATTTGAATTTTTTTTAAAATTATTGTAGAAAATAGTATTTTATTTTTTTAGTTTATTTGACAGGTTGGTTTAGGTTTTACATTTAAAGCATTTATAAGCCTTTTTAACAGCTTTAAAAAATATTTTTTGAATACTTTTTATATTTATTTGATATTTTGATTTAGATTTTAGATTTAACATTTTATTCAAATAAATAAATTAAGAATATTATATTGATAATTTAAAATTTCTACCATTTATGTAACCATGTTTTACATTTTATAACGTATTTAAATTAGAAAAATTAAAAATATATTATGTTGAAAGTACTAAGTTAAGATCTAAAAACATTTAAATTAGCAAAATAAAAATATATTATGTTGAAAGTACTAAGTTAAGATCTAAAAGTATAATTATTTTTAATCATATCATTTAATGTCCTTACATGCAATTTACATGTGAATAAAATTAAATATAATTTTCAATTTAGTGTTACTTTTATCTTTATGCTTAATTAAATTGAAAATTATTTATTTGATATTTTTTTATTTGGACGTTGATGATTGTATATATACAACATTAACTATTGTTTGTAAGACAACATAATAAAATTTATAATTATATGTTATTTTAAACTATTTATTATTGTTAATTTTGGAAAATTTTCAATTATTATAAAAATAGTTTTTGGATATTTTTAGTTAATTTGACATTTTGATTTAAGTTTTACATTAAAACATTAAAATCTTTTTAATTATTTTAAAAAATATTCTTTAAGTTTACTTAATATTTTGATTTAGGAGTTGTATATTTAACATTATATTTATATAAAAAAATAAATATATGCTATTGATGATTCAAAAACTCTACAATTTAACCTGATAATATTTTATAATAATGAGAAATTAAATATCTTTCTAATCATTGTTTCATATCTATCTTCTTATCCATATATAATATTAAATGGTGACAAATAAATTAAAATATTATTAATTTAATTAAATATAACACATGTCAATATTTAAGATGGATAGCAGGTTGAATATAACAAAAAAAAGTAAGAGGAAATTTAATTTCACTATAATAATGAGACATATTATGATGATCCGTTGTAAACATCTTAATTTGATATAAAATTATGATTATAAGGGTTATACAAAATTTAAGAATAGTATTATTCATGATATTTTTAATACAAAATTACAAAAATTGTCTACGTGGTTTGCCAAAAGCCAATCATTGCTAAAAAAAATTTTTATGCAAATAGTCTTTGTGGTTTGCAAAACTTGCAGAGATGACTTTTTTTATAAACTCTGTTAGTATTCAGCCGTTGGAGACTGAATTCATAAGGATATTTTCATCTTTTTAAGTATAAAGGGACTGAATTCGTGAACGAGGACCGTTATTCTAATTTGTCTTAAAGGATTTGAACTCGTCCACCCCCTCTCCCTTAATCAGTCAAAGCCTTAGCCAACCATGCTAGGGCTACATTTACTTTATATTTTCCAAAACTAATTAATATTATCTACAAATCGTAAATAAATTAATAATAAAATTAAAAAAAAAAACATATTTTTTACAAAAAAAAGTTAATAAAACAAAATATATTTTTAGCGTATCGTAAAAAAATTACAAACAATTTATATGTTTCTTTTACGTATTTGTTTTACGTAAAATATACGTTTTATCTATTTTTAAAAGATACGTTTTTTTTGTATAATATGTTATTATATTGTTATGATCCTAAAACATATTTTTATGTTTTCATATAAAAATAATTTTTTTTTCTTTCACATAGAAATAAAAAATTCGTATTTATTTTATGTAAAATATGTTTTTTATATATTTTAAAAAAATATTTTCGTATAAAATGTTATTACATTGTTATAATCCGAAAATATACTTTTAAATACATAAAAAAGCGTAATAACATATTATACAAAAACGTAATCCTAAAAAAACATTCAAAAAAGGTTTTTTTGTATATATTAATTTTATGTGAAGTATGTTTTTATGTATTTAAAAAATACATTTTCATATAATATGTTATTACGTTGTTATAATCTTAAAATATATTTTTATATCATCTTAATGTCTTTAGTTAATTTAAAGCGAATATGCAAGTATTTTTTACATAAAAACGTTAAGGTAATAACATATTATACGAAAACGTATTTTTACCTTATGTTAACGTCTTTAGTTTGTTTTACATAAAAAATATATGTTGTTTTGCTTTGATCCTAAAACATATTTTTACGTTATGTTTTAGGATCATAACAATGTAATAACAAACTATACAAACATGTATTTTTTTTATATGTTTAAAAAAAATACTTTTTCGCATAATATGTTATTACACGTTTTTTAGGTATTTAAAAGTATATTTTCGGATTATAACAATGTAATAACATATTAAACAAAAGCGTATTATTAAAATATACAAAAAACATATTTTATATAAAATAAATACGTAAAAAGAATTTCTAAGTGAAAGCAACAAAAAAAAAAACTTATTTTTTTATGAAAACATAGAAATCATTTTTATGATCATAGTAATTTCATAACATATTATACAAAAACGTATTTTTTTAAATACATAAAAACGTATATTTTACGTAAAACAAATACTTAAAGAAAAACATATAAATTGTTTGTAGTTTTCTACAATATACTAAGAATATATTTTGTTCTATTAAAAAAAGCTTTTTTGTAAAAATATGTTTTTTTAATTTTTTATTATTAATTTTATTTACGATTTATAGATAATATTAATTAGTGATCGAAAATATAAAAGATATATGATTCTAACTTAATTGGCTAAGGCTTTGGTTGATTAAGGTCTCAAGCTAGAACTCATTATCTATCATTTATTAAAAAACCAAAAGAACATTTTGTAATTTTATCTTTTTAAGGAGAATGAATATGTGGTTATGATACGAGTTCATGTGGGTAATGGAGCTAAAAGTCAAAGACGATAGAATCCCATACCTGAAAGTTTGACCAACGAGCCTTGTAGCCGCTGGGGAGCCGAGAGAGCCACACAAGCCAACTTAGAAGCCGAAGCCCATTGCTGCACAGCTTCATCAGCGCTTCCACACGCCACTAGTTTCTCCGCCAGCCAAAGCAACTCAGCTGACAACTTCTCAGCCGAAACCCGCAACCGCGTTTTCGGTTTCGTGAACTGAGTCCAAGCAAAATCGCCGTAATGGCCAACCGTTTTGATCACCCGGTTCAACCCAAAGTAGCCACCGCCCTTTCTCGTTACATCTCCACCGGTGGTGGTATTTTTCTCAATATCATACTTCGCCGCCGCCACCGCTGCCGATTGCAGTTGTTGAAGTGCCCGTGAAAACGCGGCGGAGAGAACCTTGGCGTTCACTTTCCGTAACGGCTCGTAGCCCTCCTCTAGATTTTCATCCATCAATTTCTCGGCGTACGACCGGACGATCTCGTACTTCCTCGAACTGACGGGTATTTCGTTGAGTATAGCGAGCAACTGCGTCAGTGCTCGCGCTATGCACGTTTCATCCACCAAGCTACCATCGGCGCCGGCGAGGTCATTACAGTTCCCGGACCCCTTTAAAAATGGAACCCATGGATAAGTACTAGAATCGGAGTCGAATTCGGAATCGGAGTTGTGATTATGATTGTGATTTTGACTGTGTTGAAGAGAAGAAGAGATGAAAGAGGGGATGACTTTGAGGAAGAACAGGAAGGCAGTGATTAGAGTATAACGGATGATATGGAATAGTTTGAATTTATGGGATAAGTTTATCAGGGTTTTATCGCTGTAGATGAATAAGGGTAACAAGATGTTACGAAGAAGCAATGGAGCTAGAGGTGTTGGTGCTGTTTGAGCTTCTACCATTTTCTTTTGCAGGAATTGATCTGTAAATGGCGAATTGATAGGGGGAGGAGCGGAGAAGGGGATGAAGATTTAGTGGATAAGGAGACGAGAGGAAATGAGAAGATTAGAAGGCGCCAACAGATCGAAATGGAGAGGCGTGTGAAGATAATAATTATGTTACGTGAAAAACGTTCCTAGGGTTCTAGCAGGAAGAGGACAATCAGATGGAATTCTATGATTGGAATATTTGAGATTTTTACCAAAATCCAATTATAAAATAGGGTGTTTATATGGAAAAATGAAATCTTCTTCTTCAAATGACCATTTAAATCGAAATCGAAGACCTGTGGAAATCCATTTAAATCGAAATCGAAAGACCTGTGGAAATCAGATCATTCACTTTTTGCGTGGTATCTTCCATATAAATGGACTCACCTCCAACAAAAGTTTTCAAGTTACTTTTAAAGAAAAGAAACATATATCCGGTGAATCACATTAGTTTTGCATATTTTTGTATACGAATTAAACTCATAATGAAAAAAATGTTTAACTGAAATACAATACACAAGTTTGAAATATGATGAACAATGTTGAATGTTTTTTATTTCAAAGTGTGGATTCCATTTTTTTGTCTTTTCGTTAGATTCTTTTCTAGACTTTTCGACATGTATGTAGTTTAAACATTCTAGATAACCAAGAAAAACATGTCCATAATAAGAACTTTATTATGGAATACGAAGAGCAATCTTATATTGACTGTTAATATTTTCGTATTGTATGGGTGTTTTTTTTATTTTGGTCAGTCTAGTGTTCTATTATTTTTTTTACAAGTGTGAGTGATTTTCATACAAATAAATTTGTCGAATCTGTCCCAAACCCGAAGCAATATTCTGAATCAGTTCAAATTTGTGTAAGTGTCGTTTAAAAAATGATTTACAGATAAGGATATAATACCTTCTGGGATTAGAGTCACTTAAGGTAAACAATCTTTATATGGATCTGTTATATCCGTATTTTGTAATACTAAATAATTTATATTTTATGATTTTATCTATGGAGACAAACACTAGTTGTGGAGATATAAACAAATTCAAACCCACCAAAGCCAAATTTTGAAAGTAAGGACATAAAATAAATGTTAAAACTCAAACCGAAAGCAATAAAACTCTCACTAAATTGATTTCAAACCTAAATTCTCTGGCATGCCTCTATATTATTTTTTCGCGTTCAATAAAACGTCATCTAATTCTAATTACATCTTCAAAACGGTCTCGTTCTATTATAAGTTTGCTAGTTTCTGCTTACACACCACCGATCCGTTTTTTTTTACACTTAAAGTTTTTTTTTTTTTTTTTTTTTTTTTTTTTTTTTTTTTTTTTTTTTGTATCTATTATCCATTACAACTTTTCTTTGAGCTCTACTAAGAAAATTCTTACGTCCATTAGGGATGAGAATTTGGCCCGAAAACTCGAACCGAATTAGACCCGAATAAGCAATTTGATTCGGTTTTCGGGTATCTATATAAGGCTTATTCGGTTTTCGGGTTATTCGGTCCGGGTTACCCGAATAAGGGCTTATTCGGTCCAAAGAACCGAACCGAATATGAAGAGTCGTTTTTTTTCCTTTGCACAATTTACGTATTCGGTTCTGTGATCATCAGAATCGATCCCAAAAAAACCAAATCGAAGATCGTTACCCACTTAATACACAAAATCGAATATCCTATTACACCAAATCGAGTCGACTACTTCCATATTGATGATTGCGACAATTTTGTTTGATCGACAGTTGCTGATTGCGAATTGCTCCTTCCGACAATTTTTTTTGATCGACAATTGCTCCTTGCGACATTAGTCTTTGATCGGCATTAGTTTTTGATCGACTTCCGTACTTCAAACTTCTGTGAATCATCTCCTCATCTTATTTTCTAGTTTCTACTCCATTCAATTCATGGAAAATTGGGTTCCAAATCAAGAAACACAAGTAAGAATTTGTATCTTAATTTACTAATCAATCTTTCAATGTGTTATTATGTATGTTACTCATTGAAAATTGGATGTGTTAATCTATTACTCAATCTTTAAATGTGTTATTATGTATCTTATCAATTGAAATTTGAATGTACTATGTTAACAGTTAACTTTTTTTCTATAAGCTCGAGCAATGGGGACTTTGACCTTGAATAAGTGAATTTAATGAAAACAACCATATATGTTCTTTTACTTGTTTCATTCCATATTGATGAAGTTATTCGGGTTATATACTTATAGATAGATTTTTGGGTGTTTTGGATGTTCAATTTTTAGTTTAATTTGTTTCTTTAAAAAAATTGTTATGAAATCATAAGCTACAAAAGTAATACAAAATATTCGGGTTACTCGGGTTATTCGACTTCTTAATCATCTTGTACAGCCGAAACCGAACCAAACCGAATAATACCCGAACCGAACCGAACCCGTATTGCTTATTTGGTTCGATTTTCGGTTTCTTCGGGTCGGTTCGGTTTCCGACCCGAATAACATCCCTAACGTCCATTAAGTATTTGACTCTTTTATGAGCCTTCTAGTTGTCTTCTTCACAATGTCAAATATCATCTTCAAATAATATATATATATATATATATATATATATATATATATATATATATATATATATATATGAAATTATTTTCATATTTATTTGTATCGTTATGTATTCTAAAAATGTTTGGTATTACGTTTGAAATACGATAACATAAACATAAACATTAAACTCAATTACATATAGTCTTGACTTAGTGAAATCCAAATTAAAATATTTGATTACAGAAACATAAACCGAACATATTAATAAACGTTAATGTATTAGAGGGGTAACATGACTATCATTTCATTGGGTGTTTCTCATAAATATAACGACCTTCTTCATAATATCAAATATCATCTTCAAATAAACTATATATATATATATATATATATATATATATATATATATATATATATATATATATATATATATATATATTTGAAATTATTTCCATATTTATTTGTATCATTATGTATTCTAAAAATGTTTGGTATGACGTTTGAAATACGATAACATAAACATAAATCTTAATAACATAAACATTAAACTCAATTACATATAGTCTTGACTTGGTGAAATCCAAATTAAAATATTTGATTACAGAAACATAAACCGAACATATTAATAGACGTTAATGCATTAGAGGGGTAGCACGACTATCATTTCATTGGGTGTTTCTCATGTAGATATAGTCGGCATATGATGCATTATTCCCGTCCGGTACGCAACTTGATATATGAAATAAATTATCATTGTTCGTAAATCATGATTGATTATACTGTCGTTATTGCACGACCACAAGGTATACCATAACTTTTCCATTTCCTACATGTACAAAAATGGTTTTTATATTAACAAAATCATTGTACATACCATTTTTTACTTCAAAGTTGAAGAGATGGGGTGTACCCACTAAGTTACTCACTTGCACATCCTTCTTCCAAGCATTATCTCTATATAAGGGGTAAATTTATTATAAAGTCATAAAAACTACTATAGTTTGGTATATGTTTTTTGGATCAGTAACATGTTCCATGAACTCCACATGCCTCTTTGCACCATCATTGTTGTCTACAATGACAACGTTAGGCTATCTATATGTCGGCCAATCCAATTCAACAACAACCTTGATATTCAACTAAACGAATCCTTGCGCGTTGCACGAGAATAAAATTATATAGTTAAAATAATAACTTTTACCAAATTATTATTTAATATTTTTACTTTGAAACAAAATGTTAGTAGTAAAGCAAACATATAGTTAACATATTAGTTTTATTAAACATTATAGTTTAATTTTTAAGTCAATGTGATATATACAATTATTTGATAATTTTATAAACCGTTTAAAATCGTGTAAATTATATATCAAATGAATGATAATATAACGGGTAACAAAACGTATGAACAACAATATGAACTGCAACCTTTAGTAACATAAATATAGAAAAACATCTATTATAACATTTATATATATATATATATATATATATATATATATATATATATATATATATATATATACAATGAATAATAAAAAATATGAAAAAGAAACACTATAACTTTTAATAACATAGAAACACTAAAACATCTATTATAACATTTATATTAACTCTTCATATTTAAATCATAAATCTCTTCAAATACATTAATGATTTTAATAAGCAAAACTTTACAACCTTGTAAAAGAAAGAAAAATAAAAAGTTATTAGTGATTACTATTTAATAATCATAAGTTAAAAACTATTGAGTTGTAACTAATAAATATACACAAATTAGAAAACTCTTGAGTTGTAGTGTGAGTTTCAAATTAATGCGGTACTTGGAAATGTATATTTATTATTATTATTATTATTATTATTATTATTATTATTATTATTCTTTTTATTATTATTATTATTATTATTATTATTATTATTATTATTATTATTATTGCTATTATTATATTCTTCTAAATAATAGATTTTGATGCATCATTTTAATCCCTTCAATTATTAAACGTAAAGATATTTAATTATAAATTTATAACATACATAGGTGCATATACATGTTAAACAAATCACATAAAATATATATATTTTCGTAAATGTCGTATGTAATTCTTGTCGTAGTAATATGGATAAATTACTTTCATATGAAGAACATATCATGATAAGTCTATCATAATTACATATCAAATGTTCAAAATTATGTTATCTTTTAAATATTGTCTTTTAAATATGTTGTGTAGGATAACCCAACAAAAAAGAAAAGAAAATAAACATAATCAAAATAGAAAAACTACAATCAAATAAATAAGAGCATTGGATGATTGAATATATAAATAAAGATGTTACATGAATATACATTTAAATCAAAAGAAAAAACTAACATTCGTCAACTTTGCTCAAACAAAAAAAACTATATCCATTTTATGAATCTTCTTTCTTCATTTAACACCATTCAACAATAGAAACTTGATGACAATTCTTCACTAACCTGCAATCAAAATATTTTTCTTGAAAAAGAAGAAGCAAAAAGGTATTCCAAACAAAACATTGATGTTTGGAGAGTCACATTCAAGATTGAGTAATACACACAAATCACATATAAAGATTAAATGAGAAACTGAATATAAAGAAAGAATAGAAAAACTTCATTTGTTTTGGTTGAAAGAAAAAAATTATATTACAGTTACCATCGATGCGACATAACCCATTTCTTCAAATCATCATATTTGGATCGTGAATGCTTCAACTATATGAAAACTTTTGAATCACAATATCTTCAAATCCTTCTTACATGTAAGATTTTATATAACACAAAAGACACAAAAGATTGGCCTTTTTATAGTAAATTTTTCACTAAATGCTAATTAAACATAATATAAGTTATAAAACTTTTGAGTGTTAAATCATAATTAAGAAAACTTTTGAGTTGCATTAGTTAAAAAAGGGGGTTTCAAATGAATGTGGTTTGAGAAAGTTAAAAAATGAGGTTTCAAATGCATGAGATTCAAGAAAAAATGCTAGCTTTATAAGTATGTATGATCTGTAAGAGACGAAGTTGTCATCGTTCACATCCGAATTCTCCACATCCCTTAACGCCATCTGTATGCCAACATTTTTACTAAAGGGTGTATACAATCTTCCATATTTACAAAGTGTTCATTGACCTCTTGCTCAAATTCGGGGGTATAGGTCCGCTGTGTATTTGTACTTAAGCCCTAGCCTATGTGTGGGGTGGTATAAATTTACTGTGTTTTTGTACTTAAGCCCTAGCCCATGTATTGTATCCTACTTTGGGAATGATCAATACATCGATATTAATGTCTAATGACCAAAAAAGTTATTATGTTTGATACGTTTTTAGACAATAAACAAATAATTAAAAATGTGATCTCTGTGAACTAAAAAAAGAAATATAAGAATGAAATACACAAGAAAGGGATAAAACTTTTGCAATTCGTCTATTCACACACCCTCGATAAGTCCGATATCCCTATTTACACGGATTACAAGAAACACAACGGCCAACCAACAACGATTATTCCTCCAGATTTTGCCATCAAAACTTACCAAAAAACAAAAGTAAATATATAAATCTACACATTCAAGAAACGAAAAATCAACAAACCCACAATCACTAGCAACAACACTTCCATATCCATAAACATTTTAAGAAAAAAAAAACCATACTTACGATGGCAATGAACTATGTAAATTTTTCCTTTGCAAATCCTGCAAACCATAAACCCTCAATAATTTACATCTTCTTATCTTATATTGTACATACTCATTCCTAAATCCATGCAAATTCTTTATATAGAGTTTCTTTCATCACTTAAACCGAACAACAATGCAGGATATATCATCTTTACTTTCTTGATCCAGTGCTTCAACAGCTAGTTGCTTCGCTGCCTTTTGTGGGTCCCAGATCTTTATCGCTACATCCATTGCCTCTTGGTTGCTCATAACATGTATCAACACCAATCAAACAAAAAAGTCAGTTTGTTTCTTTTTTACTTAAATAATGCAGAAAGAATGGGTGAATACAGAAAGAATGAGTGAATACTTATGTTCTTACCTTCTATAGACCATCACTTGCAAGAATGAGAATCTTGTTATCTGCATTTGTTATGTCGGGATCATAGCGCAAATGATTTTTGAGATTCTTGTCTCCAAAAGCACGGGAAACCGCAAGCTGTCTATTCACTCTTGCTACATCTCCTAATAACAAAATCTTCATCATTTACTATATTGTATTTGTATCTCCTCAAAAATAAAATCACATTTCCTTATATATGAAGTTGTAAATGGCATTTGATGATGAGGGCATTCATACAAAAGGTGTAGAAGTATCACTCATCTGGCATGTTTGAGACAAAACCTCCTCTATTTTCAATACTGCCCCTCTCAGTATTGGGCTCATGAGCAATGCTCATTTGAATTGCCTGCCCTTTGTTGGAAAGAACTGCCCGAGAATCACCAACATTTGCTACCCATAACATACGACCATTGATGAGAATTGCAGTGACTGCAGTGGACCCACCTCTTCCAAGGTAAGGATTATGGGAAAGAATGGCTTGGTCAGTTCTTTCATATGCTTTTGAAATTGACCTGTTTGGATCAGTCCAAAACTCACCCTGCAATAAACATAAAACATCATCATACACTACAGTCAAATCAGTTTTCAAAAAGAAGTTGGATGGACTGGACAAACTTTAAATAATGAAGGTATTCACGTCTTTTGCACAAACATACCACGTTCATGTCTCATTGACATTAGTCTCAGTTGAATGCATGCCAAACACACTACAAACTGTTATGTTCTTTATAACGATTTAGGATAGGAAAATAGGTAATTTTAGCAGTGGATAAACAAAATTTCATGAAATAATTGTGACCTGTGAAAAAGTATACTTTATAAAAGTATACTTTATAAAATGCAAAGGTGATTGGTGCTGAAAATATGACGTATAATATAGCCAAAATGCGGACGTATGTAGATTCTTAATTCTTTATTTCTTTTTTTTCAAGGTCAAAAAAAAGATTATGTATGTAGATTACACAAGAATATGATGCATACGAACAAAAAAGGAATCAACATGAGGGATGTATGTACTACACATTCGTCAACAATCAATCTTTATCCATTTCCCTTTTATTTTTCCATGCATCCGATTCTAGGTTCCACATAAAAAAAAAGTCAAAGAATTAATGGGGACAAGACTTAATCCGATAAATATTTATAAGTGTGTTCCTTTTTGTGGTTTTCCCATCAAGTCCTAACTTTTTATAAAATGGCCCTTATCTTGTTATAAGTGATCATATAAAGGGAATCATTTTCATCCAAGTTGTTGATTTTAAGTCAAAGGACAATTGTAACACCTCACCTCCTTCAAGATATTAGAGAATAAATGCTTTTGAAGATACGAGGGCACACTATCCCCAAGATGTCCGTCGTAAATAGCAAAGAGTCCAAGTTCATGCCCTTGATAAGGGAAAAATTTGGCAACATGATAATCTTCCATTGGATGATTAGCCTTCCCTTTAACTAGGGTGTACCCATATCTAATGGACCCTTGATCACCTTGCCCCTTTCCCGCATCATTTGATGATTGCCCATTTGCAAGCTAAAGTTGACAACAACAAAAATAGTTTTAGACTTATCCAAGTGGGAGATTGTTGGATTAGATGTCTAAGCCCATAACTATTATTGGTATGTACTTGACCCGAGAGTAGCATGGTCCATTTGGGTTGCATATCATCAGGACAATTTGTTAGGATGGACTCTTGAGAGAAGGTTATATATGATTTATTAATATATTATAAGTACTAATATATTAATATGAAATCATATGGTTTTAATTAGTATTGATCAAGAATTAATTTGGAATTGATTTAGTGATCAAAAAGAGACTAATTAAATATATGGGGACTAATTATGTTAATTAGTTATATTTATATGTGTTGGGCTTATGATCCATGTTGGACCAAGTTTATGTATGGATACATAAAGAGTTGGGCCACATGAACCATGGATCATAAAACCCATGGGTATGGTTTTGGGTTTTACCCATGACTCTTAGAATTCAACACATATAAATACATATATGATGACCTAAAAAATGCCAACCCTAGTGTGTGGGTGCATGTCTTGGAGTTCATGAAGGTTTTAGAGTGCATGGAGATTCTCTCTCAAGTCCTAACTTTGTCATTGATTTGTTGTGATTCCACTTGAGGCTTCTACACTATTAGGGCTAAGATCTTAAGGCCAAATGCATCAAGACTTCCAGCCATATGAAAAGGTATGTTACACTAACTAGTATATTGTGTAGTTTACATCTTTGTATGCTAGTTATAGGCTTAATACCTTGGAAACACCTTCGCATATATAATTAGTGAAAACGTAGATCCAAGATATTTAGGGTTGCATGAACACCTTAGAAGTGTTAGAATGCTCAAAATCCAACAAAAGGACCATACAAATGCTTGAGGATATGCTCATAACATGTGTTGATAGACTTTGGAGATGCTTGAGATACTCACCTACCTTTAGTTGAATTCTCTTATAGCAATAGCTATCACACAAGCATAAAGGTTGCACCTTTTGAAGCACTTTATGCCAGCAAGTGTTGTTCACTAATATGTTGGGTAGAAGTTGGTGATACTCAACTAGCAAAGAGACATGCAGGGAACACTTTGCTAACTAGGCTAGAAATTATTCACAGAACCACCGAGAAGATCTTGCAAATCAAATAACAATTGAGAACGACTCGTGATCATCAAAAGAAATACACTGACTTTCAACGGAAACCACTTGAATTTCAAGTTGGAGAAAAAGTCGCGCTAAGAGTATCTCCTTGGAAAGCAGTTATAAGATTTGGAAAACAGGGAAAACTCAACCTAAGATACATAGGATCTTTTGGGATCCTTGCTAAAATAGGCTTGGTAGCCTATCGACTCGTGTTGCCCTAAGAGCCAGGCAGTGTACACAATTTTTTCCATGTATCAAACCTTAAGAAATGTCTCTCAAAGGACATGTTAGTTGTACCTCTCGACGAAATCCAGATTGATACAAAACTTAACTTCATCAAAGAGCCAATCGAGATCATGGATTGCGAAGTTAAGAGACTTAAATAGAGCCACATTCCTATAGTCAATGTATGTTGGAACTCTAAGCGAGTACCAGAGTACACATGGGAACGCGAAGATCAAATGAGAAGCAAGTATCACCACTTGTTTGAAAACACCCCAACTACAAGTTAAATTTCGATACAAAATTTCCTTTAATGAGGGGAGGATGTAACAACCTAGAAAATACGTCATCGATTGCCGTTAGTATCAACGATAAAACATGAATATGTAATAACGATAATCTTGTAACCATCTAAGATATTTCAATATATTCAAATATACATCCCTAATTACCTGAACCTTTAGGCTCAAAAAGAAGTGCACAAAAAGTCGCTTCACTTTGAGAGAAGGTTATCATTTTTAGATTATATAAGCTACCGCGATCCCATAAATATAAATTTCGCAAAAATCTGACTCGGTATGGGTGAGATATGATTTTATAGTAAATCAATATCCACCGTACGTAAGAATTTGCAACGATGAAAACTACAAGGAGAATGGTGTTGGATTAGGTGTCTAAGCCAATAACTAAATTGGTATATACTTGAATTATTAACAAAGTTCTTTTGGTTGCCCTCAAACCTGGTAATTGAATATGATAACTTTTAGAGAGAGAGAGACTGATTTATTAATTTATTATATGATTAATAAATAGAAATAAATGATTTATTAATATATTATGAGAATAATATATTATTAGGAATAGTACTATTTAATTAAGAATTGATCCGAAATTAATTAGAATTAATTTTGGGATTACTTGAATTAATTAATAGTGCAAGGATCTAAGCTATAATTGTTCAATAGTTGAGCAGAAGGCATTCCAGAACCTTCCTAGTGATGGACGATTTTAAGGAGTCAAATAAAGCTTCTATAATATGCCTTGGGATAATTAAGAAACCAGATAATTACCTGATTTAAGATATTATTATTTTAATCAAGTAAGTGTTATCTAGGGTTTCTTGGCCAGCTATAAATAGGGTCGTCCACCCTCTAAATTTTGGCCAACCTATAAGCTAAGAAGCTAGCCAAAATTTTGTCTCTTCCCTCTCCTCTCTTCAAGTTTCCTAGTTGCTAAGGTTTCAGTGTGAACTATTAGAGGCACGAGATTTCTAGTGCTAGCTTCCAAGAGTTTTCAAGAAGGATTGTTTGATTGTTTACTACAACAATCAAAAGGTATGTAATCTTCTATGAATTTCAAAATTACCTAGGTTTATAGGGTTCTTGTTGTTCAATAGAATGTTACTTCAATAGTTTTATGACTAGATCTAACAGGTTGCATGTACCTTTAAGTGTATAAGGATTTATCTGCGATATTGCATGTAAAACCCATCAAATGGTTAACTTTTAAAAAAAGTCACCAACAAGACAATCGTAGTACTAACCAAAGTAGGAATTGAGAGACAAAGAACTCTTAAAACGGAAACCATATAAAATAGTTATGATATTTATAAAATCATAATGGTAATAAAAACTAATCGGAAAACGAAAGTCAAAACAAGCCAAAACAACCAAAAGAAAAGTTGTAGAGTACGTCGAGACCTACACAGATATATAAGAGTCGTTGAAAATGGAGTTTGTATGCGAAAGTTAAGGAAATTCAAAGTTTATTTTTTTACCGTCGCACGCGTCCACGCGTAACCTGACCCTTGATCCACCTAGATACGAGGTGATGTGGCACGAGGAGAGGACGACATGTGGCACCCCTCCAGTGGCTCATGCACAAAGGCGCGACATGCACACTAAAACTGGCTATAAATAGTAGACTTCAGTAGTCTCACTTCCACACTACTTAAAATCTCTCTCTCTCTCTCTCTCCACTTACTCTCTCGATCCGTGAGCCACTACCCTCGAGCGCCTCTCGAAGTTCGGACTTTTAGTTTCCACTCTGCAACAACAGTATCATAACTCACAGGTGAGTTCACGACCCTATTTTCCAAACCTTTTCGGGGGGAGATACTGTTGGATTAGTGTCTAAGACCATAACTATTTTGGTATGTACTTGACCCGATGGTGCATGGTCCATTTGGGTTGCCTTCACCAAAGCAACTTGATAGGATGAATTATGGAGAGAAAGGATTAAATATGATTTATTAATATATTATGAGAATAATATATTAAAGGAGAAACCATATTGTTTAATTAATATTAGTCAATAATTAATTGGTAATTAGTTTTGTGACTAAAAGAGATTAATTAAACTTAAGGGACTGGAATTGTAATTATAAGATAATTGCAATTTGGGCCATGGATTGCCTTATAATAAGGAGTGGACGAATTCTATGGGGAAACCCATAAGGAAATCGTCCAAGGCCTTAAGGAAAGGGATCTATAGGTTGCTTAGGGCTTAAGCATCCAAATTAGGGTTTCCTTGTTAGATAACCCTAATAGTCTCACTATATATATGACCCTTATGACCCAAAAACGTGGCTAAGACTTCTTCTAGGGTTAGAACACGTTTTTGGGCAGCCTCCATCCTCTCTCCTCTTCATCCTCTTGCTTATGGTGTTTGTGAACCATTAGAGGAGTGACATTTGTGACTCTAAGCTTTCTAAAGTCAATACAAGGAGATTTGGGATTGTTATTGCTACATAACAATCAAGGTAACATATTAAACCTATTCTCATGTTAATATGATTACTTGAATGCTAGAATTAGGGTTTATAGTCTTGGATAACTTGCATGTACAATAGAGAAACCTAGATCCGAGCATTAGGGTTTGTATGAGCACATAGGATGTTCTTAGGACCAAAACCCATCAGTGGTATCAGAGCCTTGATTGGTTTCTATTGTATTGATGCATTATGTGTTTATTCAAGTTGCAAAATCAATTTTTGAGCCATCTGCCTGATGAACTCGGCGAGTACCATAGTGTACTCGGCGAGTAGGCCTCAACTCGGCGAGTACAGTGTGGTACTCGGCGAGTTCGAGCGTCAGATGGAGCTATTTTCGGGATTTCTTGTTGTTTATCCTTGAGATACTTGCCTTTATCATATTAGATCAATATAAATCCGATTTTATGATATATATATATATATATATATATATATATATATATATATATATATGACTATATTCTTGATCTAATTGAAGATATTTATCAATTAATAAAATATTTGTTTCCTTATGTGATAATTGATTAATTATTTTGATTAAATTGGTAAATTGTTTTGCAAGAAATCATTAAATAAATCAAATATGGATAATTATGTGATTAAATGTTAATTAAGATTATTTGTTATTTGATCCTTGTGTTATGAAAAGTTTCATATTTTCCCCTTTAGTTTTTATAGTTTAAATTTGAACTCAAAAGTTTTGTTGTTTTGAAATTTAAATAGTTGAAACCCTAATGTTTTGAAAAAGGTTTCAAAACTTGCCCTCAAGTTTTGGAATTTAAATTTTGATTAATAGTTTAATTTTGATGTATATTTAAATTCTAAACCCTAATGTTTTGAAATGTTTCAAAACTTTCCCTCAAGTTTTGGAATTTAAAAGTTGATTAAAAGTTTAATTAGGAATGTTAAATTCTAAAACTATAGTATTGTTTTGAAAAAAGTTCAAATCACACCCTTATGGTTTTATTAATTAATTAAGGTGTATAATTAAAAGAGGTTTAATAAATCCATAAAGTTTTTGGTTTAAAATTTAATTGAATTAAAAGTATAATTGTTAAATTTGACCACCTAATATTTTAAAAGTGTAAAATGCACCTTATACTATATATATATATATATATATATATATATATATATATATATATATATATATATATATATATATATATAACATTAAAAGTCTAACATTATATATATGTATGATTAAAAGTCAGTCTTACCGTTAGTAGGCCTCATTCACGAAGCTGGTCTATAAGAGGTGTTTAAGGAAATTGCCTATAAAATGACGATTGAATGGGTATCCCCTCTTACCCACCACACTCTTGACTAGTGGAGGGTCGTTAGCCGAACGGGTAGGATAGGACGAAACCTTCCATTATAAGTATAATGAAGTATAAAAGTAACTAAATGTTTTCATAAAATTCCCAATCTTAGTTACTTAGGCAAAAGTGAATTGATGCAATTCCATGAAATTACACTTTGTGCCCTTGCAAAGACGTTAGTGGAGCGTGTGTAGTTTACCGGCACACTAAATGGTTCTAAGCAAAGGTAGCAAAGGGTGACTCAATGTTTGCCATAGTTCGGTGGAGTGTGTGTGGTTTACCGGCACATCGAATAGGTGACTGTAACATGTGAGGGCACCATGTAAGTTTGCATGGTTATTCACACCCGCTTTGTGATCCTCGGCATCCCAGTCACAAACAAGAGGGGCATATCGAGATTTAAACATGCCATTGAAGTGTTCAATGAATCTCATAGGATCTAGGAGTTTTCATAGATTTAAAACTTAAATTTCTTTTTCGTTTTTCATGGTGGAAATTAGTGAATCGTCATTCACTTACCTTCAAATGTTCTGCAATTTGGGTTACGGCATCCCTCTCCCGAGTTGTAGAATATTGTGTTGGGTCCTAGCCTGAGTATTTCATTTGGGTGATTTACTAAGGACTCAATCAATCAACTAACTTGAGTTTGTTTTCTCCCGTTTTGTAGATGTCAAAGTTCGACAACTATGGTCTTCCCAAATCCCGTGGAACAAGCATTCCACATGAAGATGGTATTCCACGATTCGATCAAGGAACAAGAAATCATGCTTCACTTCCTCCACCTCCTCCAATTATTCTCCCTAACCCACAAGTTCAAAGGCTTTTCAAGATCACTCAAGCCCTTTTGGCAAGTAAACATAAAGAAGGAAAGTCGGTGTGTGCACACGTCCTAGGGATGAATTCACACATTGATAGGTTAAGAATGTTGGGATCCGTTGTCTGTGAGGAAATGGATGTTGATTGGGTTCTTCAGTCACTTCCTAACTCATATAGTGAGTTCGTAAGAGAGTATTATATGATGAACCGCGACGTGACCCTTATAGATCTCACTTATATGCTTATTGCTGCTGAATCAGAAATGTTTTGGCGCAATGGAAAAGCAAAGTTGATTGGTGAATCTGCCTTTAAGACCTCTATGGATATAGACAATGGCAACGAAAGACATGCTATGATCGAAAAGTTTGATCATAAGAGAAAGGCAATGTCTGAAGTAGTTCCATGTCATGTTCCAAAAGAGTCAATTTGCTTTTATTGCCAAGAGAAGGGGCATTGGAGACGAAGCTGCCCCATTTACCTAAGAGATCTAAGGGATGGGAGAGTCGAAATGTATGGCTCTAATATAGGTAAAATCCATTAACTAACTCTTTTAAGCTTCTATTCTAGATTCTTAATACATAATGTGATAAGATTGAAATTGATGTTTTGTAGGATCGAAGAAAAGAAAGGAAGCTTAAGGGAAGAAGTGAGCAGAATCTAACCATGAAGGAATGGATTTCGATCGCATTTCTCAAAGATTAGATTCTTGAGCTACTACTTAGAGTTAGAATTAGATTGCTAAGAAATATGTATTAGCATAGTTTTTCAATGAATTGCATTGTAAGGACAAAATTTTACGCAATAAAATAAATTTTGATTTTATATTATTTATTTATCCTTGCAATGGCGTATATGAAAAATTGATGTTTGAATGTTTCTATTATTAGCAATAATGGCTTTGATTCTTATTATATTATTTATGGAAATTCGAGAGTTTACCAAATAGGGAGAGTTTCTCATCGCCCAAGTTTCAATTGGACAAAAACTTGGAATCATGCAACTTGGTTGCACGATGAATGAGAAATTTCATATTTTGGAAATTAGACTAATTCATTGACAAAGTGTCAAGTGAAGGACTAGGAGATTGAGCACACAAAGTTGCGTGTTGATCAAGATCCAAAAGGTGTTATCCAAGCCACTTCTTATATGCTTTGATTTGATTCAAAAGAAGTTTCCACCATAAGAGTAACAATGATATTCGTCATGATTTACTAAAGGTTTAGTAAATATGATTATACTTACAAGATTAAGTGTAATTATGAATTGATTGAAAAAGTTTAAATCAATAGCAGAACGAATAAGAAGAATCAAGTAGGCAGAAAGATAAAAGTTTCTCCATTCTAAGAAGAAGGGAGAGTACCTTTTATGCTTTATGATAGGTCTTAATGATTAAGAACCATATTTATCCTCTAAGTGAGTCTTAGTACAATTGTATGTTTAAGAAGAGGAATCAAGAATTGAAGAAATGGTTAAATCAAGAGGTCAATCATACTTCGTTCCAAAACAAGTCTTACAGTTAAGATTGTGACATTGAGTGATAAGTATTAAGAAGGTTTATAGCATTCATCAAATATGGAAAAGTTGTGATGTCTTGGATAAGACAAAGACCAACTAGGACCAATTTATGAAATGTTTTGATAAAAACTACGCTAACTCTTGAATATTTGTTTGTCAAGAAATGGTTATTGACAAGAGAATCTTATATGTCAAGGAGTAAGTGGGAGTCTTAATGGTCTTGAAAGGTTTCAAGAACAAATCAAATAAACCTTATCGATCATCACTAGCACACGAGTTGAGGTTTACAACCTATCGTGTTGACATTATTTTGTTTATGTGCCAATCCAATCGAGTTAATTATGCATGTGAGTCCTATGAGTTCTCATTTGAATGCATAAAAAGCAAGGACCTTGATCAATGGAAAGTACATTGATAAGAAAAGGTGAGCTGCTTAACTACTTGGAAGACATGGTGGGCAGCTGTGCTACCATAAGGCAAGAAATCGAGATTAAGAAAGTTCGATCCATATGAGTTTGAATTTGTCATAAACTTTGGTTTTAACAAATTCACATGGATAGGAACACATACACCGTTTAAATCTAAGTGTCATAAGATTTCCGCCTTCATGAAAATGATTGTGAGGAAATACTTTCACTAAGAAAGATTTTGAGAAGATAGTGATTGTAAAATTGCATTCTCGAATTCGATTATGGTTACGGTATCCCTTTCCATAATTTGAATTGTGAGGTTTGGCAATTGTTTAGACACACATATGAACTATCTAAGGCAAAGGTGTATAAATTCAAGAAGCCTTGATAAAAGATTATCAAAGCACTAAATATTAGAAACATGGACTTAAGAAATTCAATAAGCATTGTTTTTCTGAAAGTTAAGCTGTTTCTGAATACATGTCGAAGCTAGTGGGAGCATAAGTGTTATGTTTATAATAATCATCATGATAGTGGGAGCATAAATGTTATGATCGTATGATTATTAAGGAACATATTGCAAGTTGGCAATATTAATTATAGGAAACAAGAGTTAAACCTTGCAAAGTCGTAAGGGTTGTAAAGTTGTTTTGCTATAATTAATGGAGAGAATATTATGCTTCATTTCAAATCTAAAGGCTTAGGTTGTGGAATGTTAATAACTTAGTCAAAGAAACATAGTGTGTTCTTAAAATTTCGATTATGATTACGGCATTCCTCTTCACAATTCGAATTTTGAGAACATAGCAAATAAAACATTATGGCAGAAGATTGATAAAGTATCAAATATTTATGTAAGACATTATGCATCGTGTCCCATACGCTTCGGGTATAGGATCAATTGCAAATGCTATAATATTTGACCATTCTAAAAATTTCCAAATGTCTAGCGCATTTAGAGGGAAAAGGGACAAGAATCGGTTTTGGCTAAAATAAACAACTATCAAAGGACAATCCAAAGTTCGCCGAGGATTGGTCGCTTATGAGTAGTTAGAAGTATAGTATTGGAAAATATGGAAATGTTTCCATATTGGATGGACCATATTGAAATTATTATGAATAGATAAGATTCTATTAAGAATGAGTTGTCATATGGAAAATATGGAAATGTGTCCATATTGGGAATTGAATATTGAAAATCTATGTCTAGATTAGAAACTTTTATGCAAAAGGATGTTCAAAGGAATGTACTTTGAATGAGAGACATCATATCTAAGGAGTTGTCTTGTAACAATCTCCGATAGAGGACTTTGTAATATCATTGGCAATAGTCTTTGTGACTTTGGTGCAGTGATATCACGAAAGGATCATTGCATAAAATGTTAGAATCTAGCATATTCTATAAGTAGCAAGAATTTGATATTCTTTCACTTATGGAAAAAGGATTTGGAGTTGTGAAATGAGAATGATTGGAAATGTGCTCAATTTGGTCTATTTCACAAAGTAAGAACCATAGGTAAACATTGTGTGCATGCTAGGAGCATGGGACAAGTGTAATAATTCAAGTAAGAAGTTGATTACCCGAAACGACAAATAATGAGTAATCGATATGGTGATAAATAAAATGTGTTTTATTTATGCTCAAAGGTTTGAGGCCATATGGGATTAGTATTATTCTTGTGTTTCACTTTGCATGTTTTGACTTCCTGAATAATTTAATTGGTTAAGAACAGTCAAATTATTCGAATGGGCCACAGTCTTTCATACGTTGGAAGTAAGTATGACTGAAGACTGTCATGAATTGGTGTGTGGAATGTCTAAAAGAGTATTAGACATAAGCAAATGTTTGCTGCAACGTTCGTGAGTGCTTATGAATATGTATTTGAGCATTGGATCAAACCCACGCTCACTTGGATCACTCCATGGATTGTATCACGAGTGATTGGTGAGACGATAACATCTTATATTCTTGAAACTGAGATGTGTGAGTTGTATCTTGCGAATCGGTTGCACATTGATAATATGTAAACACACTAGTAACTTGGTGTTATAAAACATATTGTTGTGTGTAATTCGGTGGGTGAGTGCAAGCAAGCATTGTATCAAAGTTTATCCGTTCCTTTTATCCAAAGTAGGATAAAAGCGATATCTTTGGGCCCCTCGATGATTTAGTGATGACAAACGTAAATGCTCGGCCGGGCTAGGGCTAATTTGATTTGTTTAATTAGGCAGTCGTCATAAATCGGAATTCGAGAAATAGTACAAAGAAAAGTGATTAGAAATCATGTCTTACTATATCTAGAATGGAGGAATATATGATCCCTTATCTAAGGACACGCGTATCTGATAAGATCAGAGTTGACAGCGGCTTTGGAAAGCTACGATTGCAGATCAAGATCTGAAGTCATACGCATAATAGTTATTAGACTTATCCAAGTGGGAGACTGTTGGATTAGTGTCTAAGACCATAACTATTTTTGTATGTAATTGACCCGATGGTGCATGGTCCTTTTGGGTTGCCTTCACCAAAGCAACTTGATAGGATGAATTATGGAGAGAAAGGATTAAATATGATTTATTAATATATTATGAGAATAATATATTAAAGGAGAAATCATATTGTTTAATTAATATTAGTCAATAATTAATTGGTAATTAGTTTTGTGACTAAAAGAGATTCACTAAACTTAAGGGACTGGAATTGTAATTATAAGATAATTGCAATTTGGGCCATGGATTGCCTTATAATAAGGAGTGGACGAATTCTATGGGGAAACCCATAAGGAAATCGTCCAAGGCCTTAAGGAAAGGGATCTATAGGTTGCTTAGGGCTTAAGCATCCAAATTAGGGTTTCCTTGTTAGATAACCCTAATAGTCTCACTATATATATGACCCTTATGACCCAAAAACGTGGATAAGACTTCTTCTAGGGTTAGAACACGTTTTTGGGCAGCCTCCATCCTCTCTCCTCTTCATCCTCTTGCTTATGGTGTTTGTGAACCATTAGAGGAGTGACATTTGTGACTCTAAGCTTTCTAAAGTCAATACAAGGAGATTTGGGATTGTTATTGCTACATAACAATCAAGGTAACATCTTAAACCTATTCTCATGTTAATATGATTACTTGAATGCTAGAATTAGGGTTTATAGTCTTGGATAACTTGCATGTACAATAGAGAAACCTAGATCCGAGCATTAGGGTTTGTATGAGCACATAGGATGTTCTTAGGACCAAAACCCCTCAGATACATGTTAAAAATGCAACTATTACATAATTATTACTAACTATATAAGATTAGATTATATAATTATGCTCATAACATTAGGATGATATTATGTCCGGTAGATATTCTGCCCAACTTTTAGGGTTAATATTTTGCCTAGTTGTTATACTGATTCACTCTGATAGGAAATATCATATCTAGTTGTTACACTGACCAGTTGCTAGGAAACGCCGATAATCTAGTCATTATTATAGCCACCCTTCGTTTTCTCTGCCCAAATACTTGACTACGCAAAATATACCAATTATATATATGTATAAGACAAATAATGTATATAATAAGTAACTCGTATAATTACAACAAGGAATAACAACACGACTGACTAGGGGAGGCCCCCACAACAAGTGCTAGATGAGACACGATTCATTAACACACTAAAAGATTTTCAGCTAGCCCCCGACCTATAATCGGTAAATCTTATGTAAGCGGGAGATATGTATAGATCTGTACGGGGATACTCCCAACTATGGTTTCTAGGTAAAACCTGATGGCAAGTCAAAGTAGGCATAACTTTCTAAACACATTTGGGACGTCCGATGAAGCGTCATGGTTTTCGGGGATCAATAGTCATATTTTGATTATAGGAACTCGTCATAACTTTGTTAAACTAAAACTAACTATCTTAGACTACTACTAGGAAAAAATCTAAGAAAGTATTGACAATACACACAAACTCGAGGAAGTGAGTTTAGGAATAACAAGATAACTAAAATAATACGCAACGTTTTATAAAAATAGTACTTGTGGACTCACCAACATTATGTTGACCTTTCAAAAACCACATGTATTCTCAGGAAAATGAACCCGGATGAAGAGGGAAGTAACCCTGATGATGCAGGTCGAAGTTTATGTGCTTTACTAGTATACTTTTCTTTTGTGTCCTATATCTACCTCGAACAGCTTTGTAATACATTTTATTTAATGAATAAATAGCAAAGTTTTTTAATATATTAGTGTATTACTCAATGTATGTCGGTGGTCTGAAATCCAACATTCTAACATCACATAGCCTGGCGTTTCCATCGTCGACCAGGGATGTGTCACTTTCCTACGAAGTCTCATGGTGGATATCAATACTTTGTTACTTTTATCGATGATTACTCAAGGAAGAATTGGGTGTATATTCTGAAGACAAAGGACGAAGATGAAGTGTTTATGCAGTTCAAGGAGTGGAATATGATGGTTGAGAAACAGTCTGGGAACCATGTCGGGTCACTCAGAACAAAAAATAGGTTGGAGTTCTACAAGGCTTAGTTTGACAACTTCTACAAAACAGAAGGTACAGTGAGGCACAACACTATACGACTAACACCACAACAAAGAAAAGTGGCAGAATAAGTGAACTAAACACATGTTGGAGCATGCTTAGTGCATGTGATTATCTAGTGATTTATTGGAACAATTCTATGCAAAAGCAGTCAACACTGCTTGTTATCTGGTGAATAGATCACCGTCAAATGCAACTGATTGTAAGACTCCTCAAGAGGTGTGGTCTGGGATACCCTCTGATAATTCTAGTTTACGAATGTTTAGACGCCTTGCTTATGCTCGTGTGAATGGTGGTAAAATGGAGCCGTGTGCAATGAAAAGCATATTTGTAGGATATGTATCTGGAGGGAAAGTTCATCGTTTACGGCGTATAGAAGAAAGAAAGACTCCAAAATTTGTTATTATCATAGATGTGACCTTTGAATTTGTGATGTGTAACCAGATAGGATGTGGTACACATGTTGCGGGGAACGATCAGGGTGCTAGCCAGAAGGTGAAGTTTGAAATAAAACCCCCCACATAGTTTTGCGATAAATGAGGAACAACATGGTGTCATGGAACAACATAGATGTGAGGAATCCCTCAAACAACCTAGGGAAGAAGTGTCTGGTGATGTTGATGTCGGGAAAGACAACTTGAAGAAGCATATGGAGAATGACCTTGTGATTAACGATTTGGGAGCTAAAAAGAAGATAACAAGGATAGAGATACGAAGTGATTGAAGAGCATAATGGTTACACATTTCTCACGATGTACGGACTTGGTTGGATTGATAGACTCGGACCATGAAAGTGATCTGGTGATAAGTAGATCACTGGCGGTTGGTCTTATTTAGAGTCTTCTTTTGAAGGTGGAGAAACCTATCATGTTCTATGACATGTTATGCATTCAAAAGTCTGGTGCCAAGGAGAATCCAAAAGACATGGTGACAAGGTCGTTGCACAGAGAGAAGTTCAATCTTTTCTTGGATTTGGTTGATGTTCGCAGGAAGTAAGTCACTTTAGGGACGAATGGCAGGAAGGGAGAGGAAGTTCTTGTTTAAGGTGGAGTTCAAAGGATGGTCAAGTCAAGTTGGATATTTTTAAATGTTACTTGAGCATTTAGAGCATTCTCATGGAGCATTTGAGTTCATTGGAGCACTTAGAACTCAATGGAGAACTTGAGGTTCATGGATAATGTGACAAAGGAACGGATCATCTGAGAAGGGAATGGATCACCAGACAAAGGAACATATCAAGTGACAAAGTAGCAGATCTTCCAAAAGGGGGCTTTGTGACAACCCAAAATTCTTTCCGTCATTTTAAACCTGTTCCGTCAATAAAATTCGTCGTTTTCGAATTGTTTCCGTTTCGTTATTTAATTAAGTCATTAAATCTAATGTCGTTCATTATGACGTAATGGGTGTTCAAATACGATAATAACTCAATAAAATCTTCCAAATTAACAATTAGAAAAAGTTTAGTTTCGACCACGTCGGGTTACAACAACTTAATCGGGTGCGACCAAAAGCCTCGTCTAACGTCAGTATCGGGTAGATTTCCTCCGGGCCACAAACTCAAACCTTATATAAAGGATGAGTGGAACTTCATTTAAAGCTTTTTGCCCATCTCATAACTTTCTCTCACTAGTCTCTCTCTAGAACTCGAGATTGATCCAAAAACCCCCCTTTCAAGCCTCAATTTGGTAAGCAATATATCCTAACTTGTTGTCTAACTTGATTGGTATGCAAATTCATGATTGAATCATCCAAAACACTCATGAACAAGTGTTTAAGGTTTGGGAACCCTCCCAAAACCGTGAACTCCTCTAAAGGGGGTTTTGAAGCCCCAAAACCCCTCCAAATCACTTCTAGTGCTTAGTAAAGACCTTTGGACTTGCATGCATGAGCTTAGGACCCCAAAATCGTACCAAATAATGTATGGACATGAGTTTACGGCCCAAGAACATGCTTGGACCGTAAACCCTCATTCATGGACCATAAACACCTTTTTAAGGTGTTATATTTCCCTTAAACACCTCCATAAGCTTCCATGAGCTTCCATGACTGCATAGAACCTTAAAATCCTTCAAGAAATTCACCAAATCATACACAAATGGGAAAAACTTGAGTTTACGGCCCAAGAACATTCTTGGACCGTAAACACTTCATCTTAGACCTTAAACTCATCCAATGGGTGTTAAAGTGCCCTTAACACCTTGTATGGCTTAGAAATGGGTCTAGAACTTAGTATGCTTAACTTTCAACCACTAAAACCCATGAATCATGGACAAACATGAGTTTACGGTTGTAAACTCATGTGTTTAAGGTAGTAAACTCCCAAGAACATCTTCATAGACCGTAAACTACTTTTTCAAGGTCAATTCAAGTCCCAATCACTTCCTAAGCCATGGAATCAACCCTAGAACCCTCTTATGTGCATTGTAATTTACCTAGGACCACCAAAACACCTTAAGTCATGGAACATAAGATTTTACGGCCGTAAACTCATAGTTTACTACCGTTAACTCCTTAAATGGTCCTTAGGATGTTCAAATCTCATTCAAATGCATTGAAACCAAGCCTAGCATCACCCCTCATGAGTTATAAGGCTATTTAGCAACCAAGAACACCCCCACCATGAGTTTACGGTCTTAAACTCATGGGGAGTGGGTCATTTGGACCGTAAACTCCATATCCAAGCCATACTCGTCCATAGATGCTACCCAGGTCACTCCAAACACTTGAATTAAAGTGTTTTCACGTCTAGAAGTGTTTACTGCTATCTAATTAGTGGTTTGAAGTCTAGTTAGATACAATTATGTATCATTTTATATTACATAGGAACCTCGCGCGTTATCAAGCCCAGATCTGACACATAGCATCCTAGATGACACGTTCCTCGACTGGTGAGTTCATACCCCTACGCCTTTTTCCGTGTTTTTCAATGTTTTCAGGGGGGAATACAAGAAAAATTATAAATGTTTTCAAAAACCTAAAACTGATGTATTTCAATAAATATCTGGCTAACTTTTAGATATCTTTACCCCTTATGTATTATGCGGAGCATAAGGGATGTTTTATTGAATATAAATACTTGAATTTCAATTACAGTAAAGGAAACAATCAAAACAATCAAATTATTATGGGAATAATTTGGGATCTTCAGTTCTTTTTTATGAGTACAGATTTATGTAAAGTTAATAGATAAACTGTGTCTGATTCAGTTTATCTCTATTTAATTTAGAGTATTATGCCAGATAATTTCATCGTGTTAAACTATTTTTACCATATTATGTTTCAAAACGATTAGTATGTTTGATAACATCCGAGAACACCGTGAATAATTTAATACTAGCCTGTGAGATTCGTCTTCATTAAACCCTTTGGGTTATCAGTAAATCCTCCCCGCAAGTGTAACCAGAGTCTCCTGGAGGGAGAGCGTGGAATATGTGAATAGATCTATCCGGGACTGACAATCCCACACCTAAACTGCTAGCTACAGTTAGGCAGGCACGCCTGGGGTGACAAATTCTAGAAATCGTTCGACGTCTGATGAACGTCAAGGAGGTCTTGGTGTCGTATTAGCATGGTTACACGACTCACAATACGTATTAATATAAGTTTATTCACGGATTTTATTTTCATATCTATCTTTGATCTATAGTTTTATATCTAGTATGGGATGGTATTCCCATGGTTTTATATCTAGTACATGATGGTATTCCCATGGTTTTATATCTAGTACGGGATGGTATTCCCATGGTTTTATATCTAGTACGGGACGGTAATCCCATGACTTTCAATCTATTGTTTTTGTGTATTAAAACTATCTTATATCTAGTACAGGATGGTATTCCCATGGTTTTCAATCAATATTTTTATGTATTAAAAATATCTACTGTTGTACTGGATGGTAAATTCCCAGTGGTTTTCAATATATAGTTTTATGTATTAAACTATACACTGTTGTATTTAACGGAATTCGGAACTTTAACTAAGCTGTCCTTATAATAAAATATGGGATTTTCTTGGTTAACAACTTTTCAGAAAACTAAAGGAATCATGTTCTTTTTCAGAAAACAAAACACTTATGAACTCACCAGCTTTATGCTGATTTTCAAACTGCTTGTATTCTCAGGTCCACATTAGACAGGTACCCATCGATCCTTTTGGCGAAGACGGAGTACGTAGAAGACATGTCTTTACTTTTGATCATATGATATATGTATGTATAACACATGTAAATCTTTATTTTCAGACAATGTAAATGAATCTATGTAATGTAAAGTTTTGTGTTTACTATGCTTACTATGTACATTGGTTATGATATTCATGACGTCCTCCGCCCCGGAACGTTTGCGCCTTTGGTTTCGGGGTGTGACAGATTGGTATCAGAGCCCTTGTTTATAGTAAACTAGTATACCAAACCTTAGATGGTATAAGACTATAAACACTAAGGGGCCTAAGTGCTCTGAACTATAAGTATACCTTAAAATATAAGTATTTTCAAAAGTATACAAGTATACCTAACCGTCGAAATCCGTAACCACAAGTAGAACAAAACATAAGTGAATGGGTGTTGTACGATGCGGTTAAACCTGGGCAATTATGTAGTCGTGTCTAGGATCAATATAGCCTGGCCAACTATATTCATTCGAGACACGGCCAACATGTGCTTGGGAGTGACTGTGGTATGCGGCATGCCTAAAACTTACCCAATACCCAAACAACGAGCTGTCGTCACAACGAATCATGGAATACTATGGGAGTATTTCTCAAGCCAAATCCATTTTAGAAATCCTCATTCCAGCATTGCTCCTCAATCATTCCTTTAGCGATAGTTTATCTACTTTGATAATTCTTTCCTGCTTTATCGCTTAATAGAATTCTATATCTGTCTTAATGAGATATCCCCTGTTCCATATCTCTTGACTCAATTCAGAGGACTTATGATCCTCTCCTTCCTGATCTTTTTAGATCAAGATGCCTCCAAGAAAGAGACCCAGCTCAAAGAACAACAATCCTCCTCCGCCACCACCTCCTCCTCAATTTGATCTTGTAATGTTCCAGGCAGCTGTTACTGCCGCAGTGGCAGCCGCCATGTCGTAAATGAACCCCAGTGGTTCAGGAGGTGGTCCCCAGTCCCAAACTCAGGAAGGTAGCCAGGGACACCGGAAAGAGTGTTCCTATAAAGATTTTATGAACGCGAAACCCACATCCTTTGATGGCACTGGAGGTGTCATTTCCCTAACCCGATGGTTCGAGAAAATCGAATCTATTTTCGAAATCTGTGCCTGCTCTGAATCGGATAAGGTGAAGTTCGTTGTCTGCACCTTCACCAATAAAGCCTTGACTTGGTGGAACGGCCGAGTCAAATTCTTAACTCTACCTGTAGCCAATGCCTTGGGTTGGGAGGCCATGAAGGAACTTCTGCTTGCAGAGTATTGCCCTCGGGGCGAAATGCAGAAGCTAGAGCACGAACTCTGGAACCTGAAGATGAAGGGTTCCGACATAGTCGCTTATACCTCTAGATTCGAAGACTCGGCGCTGCTCTGTCCGGGAATGGTTACCCCGGAGAGTAAGAAGATTGAAAAATTTATTTAGGGGCTGACCCATCCAACAAAAGGGAATGTGTTGGCCGCAAAGCCGGACACTTTCGACAGCGCTAAATGTCTGGCGCAAACCATGATTGATCACGCAGACAACCCTGATGAGGAGACCACCACTCCTAAGCCGGTTAAGAGTAGTGGTGGAAGTAAAATGGAATTCTGGAACAAGTGGAAGGCCCAAAGTGCACAAGGACCCTCTAAGAAACAGCAAACGGTAGCAGTCCACGCTACTGCTGTCTCTGCTGTTGGATCCACTGCTCAGACTCCTACCAGCGGATATACCGGTACCCTTCCTTGGTGCAACAAGTGTAACTACCATCACCGTACTCCCGGTCCATGTCGTGAATGTCTCTACAACAATTGTGGCAAGAAGGGCCACCTTGCTCGAAACTGTAGAAAACCAGTCCAATCAACCGATCAATCATCCGGAGCAGGTGTCAGTCACGCCTGCTACGGTTGTGGTGAAGTAGGGCATTTCAAGAGAAATTGCCCCAAGGTAGCAACAACTGGCAACACTGGAAGAGTCCTAGCTATAGGACAAGATGAGGCAACTGTCGATCCTACCGTTGCCACAGGTATATTCTTCCTCGACAGCCCTTATACTTGCAATCCTTTTCGATTATATTGTTGAAAGAGAATCTGTTATCTATTCAATCAAACATCATCTTAACCTTAGTCCTCCATTAGTAACCGAAATGTATACCGCCGAGATGTCTAACAACGAGAAAGAGTACGTTAGCGATAAATTCATAGGCTGTACCCTTACCTCGAATGATCATTCTTTTCCCGTCGACCTAATGCCAGTTTCCATAGAGAGCTTTGATGTTATCATTGGCATTGATTGGTTGAGTTCCAATCATGCGGATATCCTTTATTACGAAAAATCCATCTGTCTCAACCTTCCCTCTGGTCAGACTCTCACGATCTATGGCGATAAGTTTAGCTCAAATCTTCATATCATTTCCTGCATCAAGCTCAAAAGGCTTCCCAGAAGGGAGTGCCATAAATTCCTAGCCTATGTGACCATCGAGAAACAGGAAGTTGCATCCCCGAAGTCTGCAACTTTCCTGGTGTCTTTTCCCGAAGAGCTTCCAAGAATTTCTCCCGAGTGTCGAGTCGAGTTTCACATCAACCAAATTCCTGGAGCTACCCTCGTAGCCAAGCCCCCGTATCGATTAGCGCCAGCAGTAATGCAGGAGTTTTCCAATCAGCTTAATGAGCTACTCAGTAAAGGATTCATCAGACCGAGTTCCTCACCCTGGGGAGTCTCGGTATTGTTGTGAAGAAGAAAGATGGATCCTTTCGGATGTGTATAGACTACCACAAGTTGAACAAGTTGACCATCAAAGATCGATATCCTCTTCCTCGAATAGATAATCTTTTCAACAAAATTTCATTCGAGGCCCTCTACGGTCGCAAATACAAGATCCTTTCTGTGCTAGACCGAAATAGAGGACGCGCAGTTAGTCAAGAGACCATTTCCCTGACAGTGCCTCCTTTGGTACTTAAAATTCCGTGAAACCACCGAGAAAATCATCCAGATCCGAGATCAACTGAGAAGCATCACGAGATAGACAGAAGTGTACGCCAATAAACTACGAAAACCCTTAGAATTCTAAATTGGAAACCATGTCCTGTTGAAGGTCTCGCCCTGGAAAGACATGGTACGTTTTGGAAGCGCAGAAAAACTTAACCTGAGATACATAGGACCTTTCGAGATCCTTGTTAGGATCGATTCCGTAGCCTACAAACTCCGACTACCTTCAGAACTTAGCAACATCCATTATGTATTCCATTTCTCTATTCTTAAGAAGTGCCTAACCGATGAAACCCTAGTAACCCTTCTTTATGAGATCGAGATCAATCAAAGTCTGAACTACATGGAAGAATCATCCGAAATCATAGATCGAGAGACTAGATGTACGAAACAAAACCGTATCCCGATAGTGAAGATTTGCTGGAATGTCATGCGAAACCCGAGTTCACTTGGGAACGTGAAGATCCGATGAAACAGAATTATCCGTATCTCTTTCCAAATCCTTGAGTCGTATCTAAAGTTTGAATTTCGAGACGAAATTCCATCTAATGGGGGGATAATGTGACAACCCGAAATTCTTTCCGTTATTTTAAACCCGTTCCGTCAATAAAATTCGTCGTTTTCGAATTGTTTCCGCTTCGTTATTTAATTAAGTCATTAAATCTAATGTCGTTCATTATGACTTAATGAGTGTTCAAATATGATAATAACTCAATAAAATATTCCAAATTAACAATTAGAAAAAGTTTAGTTTCGACCACGTCGGGTTACAACAACTTAATCGGGTGTGACCAAAAGCCTCGTCTAATGTCAGTATCGGGTAGATTTCCTCCGGGCCACAAACTCAAACCTTATATAAAGGATGAGTGGACCTTCATTTAAATCCTTTTGCCCATCTCATAACTTTCTCTTACTACTCTCTCTCTAGAACTCGAGATTGATCCAAAAACCCCCCTTTCAAGCCTCAATTTGGTAAGCAATCTATCCTAACTTGTTGTCTAACTTGATTGGTATGCAAATTCATGATTGAATCATCCAAAACACTCATGAACAAGTGTTTACGGTTTGGGAACCCTCCCAAAACCATGAACTCCTCAAAAGGGGGTTTTGAAGCCCCAAAACCCCTCCAAATCACTTCTAGTGCTTAGTTAAGACCTTTGGACTTGCATGCATGAGCTTAGGTCCCCAAAATCGTACCAAATAATGTATGGACATGATTTTACGGCCCAAGAACATGCTTGGACCGTAAACCCTCATTCATGGACCATAAACACCTTTTTAAGGTGTTATATTGCCCTTAAACACCTCCATAAGCTTCCATGAGCTTCCATGACTGCATAGAACCTTAAAATCCTTCAAGAAATGCACCAAATCATACACAAATGGGACAAACTTGAGTTTACGGCCCAAGAACATTCTTGAACCGTAAACACTTCATCTTAGACCTTAAAATCATCCAATGGGTGTTAAAGTGCCCTTAACACCTTGTATGGCTTGGAAATGGGTCTAGAACTTAGTATGCTTAACTTTCAACCACTAAAACCCATGAATCATGGACAAAAATGAGTTTACGGTTGTAAACTCATGTGTTTAAGGTATTAAACTCCCAAGAACATCTTCATAGACCGTAAACTACTTTTCCAAGGTCAATTCAAGTCCCAATCACTTCCTAAGCCATGGAATCAACCCTATAACCCTCCTATGTGCGTTGTAATTTACCTAGGACCACCAAAACACCTTAATTCATGGAACATAGGAGTTTACGGCCGTAAACTCCTCAAATGGTCCTTAGGATGCTCAAATCTCATTCAAATGCATTGAAACCAAGCCTAGCATCACCCCTCATGAGTTATAAGGCTATTTAGCAACCAAGAACACCCCCACCATGAGTTTACGGCTGTAAACTCATGGGGAGTGGGTCATTTGGACTGTAAGCTCCTAAATGAGTTTACTCTTAAAGAGTAAACTCCATATCCAAGCCATACTCGTCCATAGATGCTACCCGGGTCACTCCAAACACTTGAATTAAAGTGTTTTCACGTCTAGAAGTGTTTAATCCTATCTAATTAGTGGTTTGAAGTCTAATTAGATACAATTATGTATCATTTTATATTACATAGGAACCTCGCGCGTTATCAAGCCCCGATATGACACTTAGCATCCTAGACGACACGTTCCGCGATTGGTGAGTTCATACCCCTACGCCTTTTTTCGTGTTTTTCAATGTTTTCAGGGGGAATACAAGCAAAATTATAAATGTTTTCAAAAACCTAAAACTGGTGTATTTCTATAAATATTTGGCTAACTTTTAGATATCTTTACCCCTTATGTATTATGCGGAGCATAAGGGATGTTTTATTGAATATAAATACATAAATTTCAATTACAGTAAAGGAAACAATCAAAATACGTATTAATATAAGTTTATTAATATAAGTTTATTCACGGATTTTATTTTCATATCTATCTTTGATCTATAGTTTTATATCTAGTATGGGATGGTATTCCCATGGTTTTATATCTAGTACGGGATGGTATTCCCATGGTTTTATATCTAGTATGGGACGGTAATCCCATGACTTTCAATCTATTGTTTTTGTGTATTAAAATTATCTTATATCTAGTACAGGATGGTATTCCCATGGTTTTCAATCAATATTTTTATGTATTAAAAATATCTACTGTTGTACTGGATGGTAAATTCCCAGTGGTTTTCAATATATAGTTTTTTGTATTAAACTATACACTGTTGTATTAAACGGAATTCAGAACTTTAACTAAGCTGTCCTTATAAGAAAATATGGGATTTTCTTGGTTAACAACTTTTCAGAAAACTAAAGGAAACATGTTCTTTTTTAGAAAACAAAACACTTATGAAATCACCAGCTTTATGCTGATTTTCAAACTGCTTGTATTCTCAGATCCACATAAGACAGGTACCCAGCGATCCTTTTGGCGAAGACGGAGTACGTAGAAGACACGTCTTTACTTTTGATCATAGGATGTATGTATGTATAACACATGTAAATCTTTATTTTCAGACAATGTAAATGAATCTATGTAATGTAAAGTTTTGTGTTTACTATGCTTACTATGTACGTTGGTTATGATATTCATGACGTCCTCCACCCCGGAACGTTTCCGCCTTTGGTTTTGGGGTGTGACAGGCTTAGAGCAACTTGGAGCAACATGTTGTGTCATCCAAGATGAAGTTGCACCATCATGATAGAAGTTACGCCAAATGGAAGGGATGTTGCACGACATTGGAAAAGTTGCACCAAGTGGAAAGGATGTTACGCCAAGTGAAGAAGTTGTTCCATTCTTTGGAGCATGTTGCACCATATTGAAGAGAAGTTGTGCCACATAGGATAATTTGTGCCATCTTGAAGAGGAGTTGCGCCATATTGGAGCATGTTGTGCCAAATGGGAAGATGATGTGCCATCTTGGTTCCTTGATGAGCCATGATATCCCTGATGAGTCACGAAGTCCTCTATGATGCTCAAGGAATACACCATATTGTGCCACCATGATGGATATTGGGCCACTAGTGTTCATGATGAACCACTTATACATCATGATGCTCCACTTTGGCACAAGGTACTCCATCATGTACGTTGCTAATACTCATATGTTGTATGCCATGGATGAATGTTCTAGAAGCTACTACATGGCAGATTGTGATTAGTTGACACCATTCATGGGACTATGGGCCAATGGGCTTGGCCCATTAGGGTTTTAGGTCTGATCCCTTAAGTATAAATAGAGATGCATGCTGAGTCATTTGGGTGTCCGGTATTCTTAAATGATAGGCGAATCTTTGTAAAATTGTACTTGTAATCTTTGTTTGAGAACTCTGAAATAAATAATACCTCCCTCCTACCCGTGGACGTAGGTCACCTCGACCAAACCACATAAATATTGTGTCTTTGTATGCTTTCAGTTTGCTTGTTATCTGCATTACTTCCTAACAAGGGCCATAAGAACTTGGCAAGTGACATCAGATTTGTTCTGAGTCTTGACAAGTATCGTCTAATTTCTTAACAAAAGTTTTACTGTGTTTGTATGGTTTAAAATAAGGTTTTTCTTGGGTCAGTCAACGGCTGTAGTTTCTTGAAATCGACTAATATAAATGATTTGTGTATAAATTATGTGTTTTATGTATGATTTTGCTTTGATCATTGTTGTTTACAAACACATTATTAGACTAAAAGTTGAGCGTTTACCTCGTATTTGAAGAGTTTGCCATCTGAAAGCCATAGATTTAGCCTTATTGAACTTTTGTGCAATTAGGAGGTGAGAACGTATGTGTGTCACTCAGGTTCATTTTTACTAAGAATTTGAAGAAATATTCTTTAAATCACAGTGGATATGGTGGTTGATTGAGGGGGGAATAAGAGAGATTTGTTCACCTTCTGCAAGTGTAAAAGAAAATGAGAACAAACTCGATATCAGAGAAGTTAAAAAGTCAATATGATAGATACAAGGTGGGTGTGTATGTGGCAAGACACAAGTATTTAGCCAAGTTCAACTATCGACATGGTAAGCCATGTAGGCCATGGGAGGCCATTCGGGAGGACTCACTTCAAATGGAAGGTGTTGGCCAAAATGATAGATAGACGAGTTTTTGAAAGCATTAGGCCAAACGGTATACCTACAACGAGGAGCTTCGTGGTCGAGCTGGCCACGAACAACGGGCGTGCACACCACCACATTGTCTCGTGGTGGCTCGTTTTCGTGGTGGGTTGTGATCGGGACAACGAACTCACACGGCCAATGGGATTCAAGATGCATAAATGGACCGTTATCTAGCCATTGAACGGCTAGTTTTGTAAAAAAAAAACATAATAAATAAATAATTTATTTACCTATAAATACCACATTTTTACTCTTTATTTTTTACACCATTCTTTTCTTTTTCTATACACAAACTACACACTACATCTTCACAACCAAAAATCATGAATTCCAACCAAAATACCCCTCCAAACTACATAAATCGCAAACCCGATAACACTTTTGCGTTAGATACAACTCCTCGACAATTCCCGACTATGGAGTCACCTCAAGGCGGTTTTCTCAATCTACTTCAAACCGGTCCCCCTATCGAACAAACACCACTTTTCCAACAACAATATCAACCTTTTCCGTCTTTCCAACAACAACAAATGTCACAACAATACCAACAATTTCAACAATTCCAACAACTACAACAACTCCAACAACAATCGTCACAACAACAACAACCACCAAGCTCACAACCACCACTTTCGTCGGATTTTGTTGCGGAAACACAACCTTCGCCACCACCTCAACCAAAAAAGAAAAAAGGGAAAAAACCGACCCGACCCACTACCGCCCAAGAAAGGGTTCCATGGTCAAAAGAAGAAGAAGAAAAGTTAGTGGAGGCATGGGTGGTGGCTTCCCAAGATCCAATTGTAGGCGATAGTCAGCCTTACGAAAGTTTTTGGGAAAAATTCCGAGCCATTTTCTACGAGTTAATGGAAAGTGAAATTCGAAACGCCGATCAAATTACTTCGAAATGGCGAGATATTCGACTAAAATGCACCGAGTTTGGAGGAATCTACAACAACCTCCTAAACATAAGCAAAAGTGGATCAAACGATTTTGATGTTTTCAAGGCGGCCATGGAGCAATTTGAAAAAACAACGCCAACACGCAAAGCTTTTCCGTATATGAAACTGTGGCTGAAATTGAAAGACGCCCCAAAATGGAAAGAGCAAACGGAAGGCACTTTGCAATCTTCCGGTTCAAAGCGTTCGAGAAACCCCGATGCAACTTCCCAACAATCGGACGACCGAACACACATCGACATCAACGACGATCCGCTAGATCTTGAAAACGATCAACCTCTTCGTCGGCCCGTTGGAAGAAATAAAGCAAAAAAAGCGGCTTCAACATCTTCAAATTCTAGTGTGATGGATATGTTTGGCGATAAATTTGATCGATATGTGCAACTTCAAGAAACGAATGTCGAGGTGATGACTCGGATGGAACAAAAAATGATCGAAACACAATCATTATTTCAAGAGGCACAAGAGACGCTCCAAACAAAAACCGATATAGAAATTTTGAAAATGAAAGCGGACGACCTTGAGGGCGAAGACTTGGAACTTTTCCAAGCGATGAAAGAGTCGGTTCGAGCCCGACGTAGGCGTAGGGATGGTTTATTTATTTATGGTTGGAATTTTTAGTTTTTTTTTTAATGTTTTTTTTAATTTTTTTTATTTTAACTAATGTAATTTTTATTTTTATTTTTTTATTTCAATTAATGTAGTTTTTATTTAATGTAATTTGGTATTTTAAATTAATGGAAAAACTAGTATTAAAAAAATGATTTTAATGTATTTTTGAATTAAATTTAAATAAAAATAAGATGGAGTGGTGTGTTAGTGGTAGGAGAATGTGATGTTGATGTGACACCCACCATATATGTAATAGGTGATGGATAATCGGATGGTCTTACACCATCCGGTGTACATTGCACGAAGTCGTTCGTGGTCTAGTTGGCCACGAACCACGGCCGTGCACACCACCCCGGTGGTTCGTGGTGGGTCGTGGTCGTGGCCTTCCGTGGCCCGGACAACGAATGCAAACGACCAATCCGATGCGCAAAGAATTCGACCGTTTCTTGTAGCCGTTGTGTAGCCGTTGTTAAACGGCTAGATTTATAAAAAAAAAATAAATAATTTATTTACCTATAAATACCATACTTTTACTCCTTATTTTTTACACCATTCTTTTCTTTCTCTATACACAAACTACACACTACATCTTCACAACCAAAAATCATGGATCCCAACTAAAATACCCCTCCAAACTACCGAAATCGCAAACCCGATAACGCTTTTGCGTTAGACACAACACCTCGACAATTCCCGACGATGGAGTCACCTCAAGGCGGTTTTATCAATCTACTTCAAAGTGGTTCCCCTATCCAACAAACACCACTTTTCCAATAACAATATCAACCTTTTCCGGCTTTCCAACAACAACAAATGCAACAACAATACCAACAATTTCAGCAATTCCAACAACTACAACAACTCCAACAACAATCGTCACAACAACAACAACCACCAAGCTCACAACCACCACTTTCGCCGGATTTTGTTCCGGAAATGCAACCTTCACCACGACCTCAACCAAAAAAGAAAAAAGGAAAAAAACCGGCCCGACCCACTACCAACCAAGAAAGGGTCCCATGGACAAAAGAAGAAGAAGAAAAGTTAGCGGAGGCATGGGTGGCGGCTTCCGAAGATCCAATTGTAGGAGATAGCCAGACGTACGGAAGTTTTTGGGAAAAAGTCCGAGCCATTTTTTACGAGTTAATGGAAAGTCAAGCTCGAAATGCCGATCAAATTACGTCGAAATGGCGAGATATTCGATTAAAATGCACCGATTTTGGAGGAATCAACAACAATCTCCTAAACATACACAAAAGCGGTTCGAACGATTTTGATGTTTTCAAGGCGGCCATGGACCAATATGAAAAAACAACGCCTACACGCAAAGCTTTTCCGTATATGAAGTTGTGGCTAAAATTGAAAGACTCCCCAAAATGGAAAGAGCAAACGGAAGGAAGTTCCCAATCTTCCGGTTCAAAGCGTTCGAGAAACCCCGATGGAACTTCTCAACAATCGGACGGCTGAACACACATCGACATCAACGACGATCCGATAGATCTTGAAACCGACCAACCTCTTCCTCGGCCCGTTGGAAGAAATAAAGCAAAAAAAGGGGCGTCGACATCTTCGAATTCTAGCGTTATGGATATGTTCGGCGATAAATTTGATCGATATGTGCAGCTTCAAGAAACGAAGGCCGAGGTGATGACTCGGATGGAACAAAAAATGATCGAAGCACAAACATCATTTCAAGAGGCACAAGAGACACTCCAAACAAAAATCGATATGGAAATCTTGAAAATGAAAGCGGACGACCTTGAGGGCGAAGACTTGTAACTTTTTCTAGCAATGAAAGAGTCGGTTCGAGCCCGACGTAGGCGTAGGGGGTAGTTTATTTTATGTATGGTTGGGATTTTTAGTTTTTTTAATGTTTTTTTTTTAATTTTTTTTAAATTAACTAATGTAATTTTTATTTTGATTGTTATTTTTATTTTATTTTTTAATTTCAATTAATTTAGTTTTTATTTAATGTAATTTGGTATTTTAATTTAATGGAAAAATAGTATTAAAAAAATGTTTTTAATGTATTTTTGAATTAAATTTAAATAAAAAAATGAGGTGGAGTGGTGTTTTAATGTATTTTTAAATTAAATTTAAATAAAAAAATGAGATGGAGTGGTGTGTTTAGTGGTAAGTACCCTATGTATGTGGTAGTGGAATGTGGTGCTGATGTGACACCCACCACATATGTGGTATGTGATAGGTATAACGGATGACCTTACACCAAACGTATCGTTGTGGCTATTTTGAAAAACCAAAAGGACCAATCGCATAATTTTGTCTTAAATTTATAATTATTTCTTAATTTCTTAATTTGATATCATGATGATATGAAACCCAAACTATTTTATATTACTGGCACGTGTGATCTTTGGCATCATTCTCCTAACGTGTCCACTCCAGTCCTCTGCCACCTGTCCCCCTCCTCCGGCTTTATCATCGCTGTGGAGCTACGCTAATATCTTTGTTGTTCTTCTCCACTCCTTGAACGAGATTAATTGGAATCGTTAATGGCATCGTCATCTCCCAGTACGAAGGGTCTCATATGGTTCAAATATATAGCAGATACACAGAGCTTCACAGGTGACATAAACCTGTTGAATGAATGGTGGAATGGGGTCGACGGATCCCAGAAATGGCAGGAAGGCGTGTTCTACGCTCTCTGTGCTGCTTATGCACTCGTCTCTCTGATTGCTCTGGTATGTTCTTTGATTGTTAGATCTCGAGTTGGAATGAAATTGATACATTCGATTAAGTGATTTTTACTCCTTGGTTCTAAAATTAGAGATTCCTTTCGACTTTTATCGTATTGATTCTTTTAAATTAACATGTAATATAGGACTTTCGATTCTGAAGAGGACTACGAATGCTACTTAATTTGTAGTTTGACAAGAAATCCGAATAGGAATGGAATTTTATCTCTAATTTCAATAACAGAAATAAAATTTAACAGGCGAATTACTCCGACCTAACTAGATAAAACGATTTTCTAAAAATTCTTCTTGATTGAGGCGTTATGTGTTATGATTCGTGGCTGTTTTTTGTGTGATCATTGCTCCTGCAATCTGAATTAGGAATACCTTCAGATTCAAAGCTGTTTGATACTTTAAAAAATCGGAGGGGAGGTTAGTACTAGTACCCTACCCCATATCTATTCATAAAGTTATGATTAGAATCTGAACACAGTGAATTGCAGTTCATAATTTCTACCTTGATATTAGGGTTAGAGTGTCTAAACTCTTTTGGTGGTTTCTAATGTTTGTTCAGTTTTAATTCAATGTTGTTACAGACTTCACACCTGAAAACATAAAATTTCAAACAAAAAATGGACAAAAACAAATTATCATGCATCAAAAGTGGATGATTATACATTTATACTGAACATGCAGGTGCAACTTGTTCGAATTCAAATGAGAGTACCTGAATATGGTTGGACAACACAAAAGGTTTTCCACTTGATGAATTTTGTGGTCAATGGATGTAAGGTTGCTACTCATTTTCTTACATTTCTGAATGACTGATATTTTGCAAGTCTACCTGATGTTTGTATATTTCGTTTCCTTTTTTTTTTTGTCAGTGAGAGCTGTTCAATTTGGATTCTACTGGAGGGTTTTCCACACAAAACCAAAAGTAAGTTCATGTTATGCATCTTCATCGACCTTTATCTTCTCTTCCTATTACAACATTATTATCATGATGTAAATTTACAGGTATTAGACATGATATTGTTGGATCTTCCTGGCCTTTTGTTTTTCTCAACTTACACATTACTTGTATTATTCTGGGCTGAGATATATCACCAGGTATTAATAATAATATCTATTCCCTGTTTCCTATACTTTTTCTTACATTTCACCAATGACAATGACATAGTTTTATCTTCACATCTTTATAGTTGATATTACATAGTACCTTAATTTTGTTAATGTCATGCGTATCCATCTTCCAAATTTCAGGCAAGAAGTCTTCCAACTGATAAACTCAGACCTGCATACTTCATTATAAACGGAATTGTGTATGTCCTTCAGGTAGGGTAAAAATACTTTCAAGGGTATTTTTGTAATTTGCATACCCAGCTTCGAATTCTTTATGACATTGCATGATGAATTCTAGATATGCATCTGGATGTATATGAGATTCAGCAAAACTGCTGCTGCTGTGGAAATCGCTGAGCTGTTCTTTTCAGTTATCTCACTTGGTGCTGCTGTAGGGTTCATTGTATATGGTGGAAGGTAGTTTATTTGTTATAGATTTTATTATTATTGACTTGTAATTTTGGCATTTATTTCACATGGTGGTTGTTTTATTGTCATAGGTTGTTTGTAATGCTAAGGAGGTTTCCAATTGAATCAAGAGGGCGTCAAAAGAAGTTGCATGAGGTTACATCTCTAATTAGTAATTACCTCTCTGGTTTTACTTCCTTGAATAAAATTTCCATTTGTACTTATGTGGGTTTTTTTTTTCACAGGTGGGATTTGTGACTGGGATTTGCTGTACTTGTTTCTTAATAAGATGTGTGATGGTAAGTTTACATACATAATTGATATAAACCCAAGTTTCCATTATTTATTATTTTATTTATGAAATAGGTTGCAATCGCTGCATTTGACCAAAATGCTGACATGCATGTTCTAAACCACCCTATCCTTGATTTTGCATACTACATGGTAAGTTCATCAACAAAAGACCTTTTGTCTATGCAAAAGACGTAAATGCCCTCCTCAGTTTGTTTGTGTTTTTGTTTGTGGTTATGTATGTAGGTAGTGGAGATTTTGCCAGCTGCTCTTGTTCTTTTCATCTTGCGAAAACTGCCACCAAGGCGAGTATCAGATCAGTACCATCCGATTAAATGATGAGGTGGACAGTTGGAAGGATCTAAGCTGACGTGGCACCAAGTTTTGTTGATGGCATTCGCACTCCAATCATGTATATCCTTTTCACAGCCTTTGGTGTAAATGTGTCTCTTTCTCCTGTGAATAAAAATCCGGGAATCGGATTATAGAAGGAACTTGTCATTGTGTATGTTTGTTAGCAACAAAATATTAAGCTCATTTTGTTTTGTTGTCAAATGTGAGAATGCTTTTGTTTTTAAAGTTTGCGTCAAAAGTCTTTTTTGGCTGAAAAAATATCTGGGGTTTGTAAAGACTTGAACGTATTATAAATGGGGCAAATTTTTGTCAACAAACAACAACAAAACTAGAAGGACAAATAATTTTGTTTGTGATTGGGACAAATTTTGTCAACAACCAACATCTACAATCAATTAATGAATAGAAAAGATGTTACTTTACAGAAATCATAAAGCAGTACAAATTACAACCCTATTCTCACCTACACTCTCCCTCTCTAATTTCTAGAGAAAACAAATTTGTAATAGTGAAAGTAAACTGGGAGATGTAAATATTATTCGTCTTCAAAATTTCAGTCAAGTCTCTAGACAGCTACACCTTACCTTTATGAAGCTACACCTTATCTTTATGAGTAGATTGCTTTTTTTTAACCCACATATTAAATTTTTGAGGAACGGGGCTCTTTTGCTTTCATTAACCATAGTATACGTGGATTCTTTTCAACCAGACTCTAAAATATGATTTGAAAATTGAAGACCCCAAAGACGTAACGGTCTTTTGGAGCATTTGGTAACACATGGGAGCATTTGGATTAGGGCCGGAGCGTTTGACCTAGCTTTGAGATCTCATGTTTAGAGCGCCATGCAAATGAATAAATTTGCAAAATTTATTCATTAAAGTCTTGTTTTGATGCTATCAGGACGTTTAGGATGTTGGAGTTAAAGTATTATGCACTTAATGGAAAGTGTGTTGTGAAGAATGTTAGGTTACGCATAGTGTAAAGCCCGCAAATTCAGGCTAGACATTTTAAGGATTTATAAATTATATAAATGATATTTATATATTGTGTACATGTTTTGTGGACAATTATTATGTGTAACACCCCATTTTTACTGCTCCAATAGAATAATAGATTGTAAAATTAAACATTTATTATGAAATACAAAGTAGAAATACATTACTTTTGTGCCTAAATAACCGTCATTATTATGTAGAAAGCATCAATACGATTTATGTATATGTATAGAACGAGTAAATCCAACTCCGTATGAAGAATTTATGTTTCTTCGAAGTCTCGTGATTAAACCGACACGGCTATTCGTGTCCTAATATACGAATCGAAGATATATTAGCCTTAATGATCTAAACAAAAGTCGCAGTAGTCGTCAAACTAAGAGCATGCATATAGAAAACGTCCAAATTTGACTTCAATTGAATAAGTTATGATTTTTAGCAGTTTCATCGTTGCAGTGTGCAACATGGAAACCGAATTTGAGATCGGTCGCTTGCTAGGGAAGACAATCTAAATGAGAGTTAAAGATCTAGTTAATACCATTGATATAAAGATAGTTGAGAACGGATATCGTATGAAATAGTTATGATTTTTACACGGACTTTAACAGTCTAAGCATGTGAAAATATAACTTTAAAAATAAACTCAAAATTACACAACGGAGTCTAAACGAAAGTTGTAGATCTCGTCGATAGCTACGTATGGATATACAACGTGTCGAAAACGGAGCTCATACGGATAAGTTATGTAATTTTTAAGAAATCAGAAATTCTAGCGCGCAACCGCACGCACAGACCCGATGCGCAGCGCGCCTGACACCCCCGAATCACGACACGTGTCACCACTAGAAAACAACCATGTCACACTTCCGACTAGGTGTGCAGCGCGCACCCGATCATATGCACGACACGCAACCCTTCGTATTCTATAAAAACCTTCGTTTCAGCTCATTTTTCTACATGCCCTTCCTTCGATTCTAGCTAGAATACTTCCTACTTTTTATCCCTTTTACTCCCTAGTTCTCAGCTACTTTATCGAGGCCTTGCGTCATCAAAGTGGTGGCGATTAGAAGCTCTCAAGTCAGAGTTCTGCCCGCATAAGCCCATGTTCGCTAGAAACTCTCTGTAAGTTAGGCTACACTTACTATGTTATAAGTGTAACTTGCATTTATATTCATATTCGTTGTTATGAATATGTAAATAAATATTTTTCAGTAATCCCAGTAATAATATTGTCTAGAATGGTCACGTTGGCTTGGTTGTTGGATTTTAGAAAAGCTATATGCCGAAATGATCCTTCATCCCAACTCTCATGCCTGGTTGATCTTTATTTGATAGAGCTATCGGTATTCATTGGGATTAGTGATAGGTCTAGCCTTCATTACCAGATTGCCCCAAGGACTGATAATCTTTAGTATTATAGGTTAACACCTGTTAGGCACGTACTCGCCAACTGGATCACTCGGTTAGCTGTTAACCATCTGAGAAACTGTCAAGGTGAGTTCTTCTCACTATATTGCATACTCTAGTATGTATCCTCTATATGTTAGAATATAGTTAACTGTAGTATGCACTTAGGCAATTAGACTAGGATAGTTAGTTTCCTGCTATATAGACTATTGTTATATGTTGATATGTATATATGGAGTTGAGGGTGGACTAGTCTTGTGTTGAAGGCCAATGGACTCGGGCGGACTAGCTTTATGCTAAAGGTCAATGAGAGCAAACCAGCTACGTACTGAAGGCTATATGTAGGGTGGACCAACCTTATCCTGAAGGCCAAAGGACGAACCAACTTTATGTTGAAGACCATTAGGTGTATGCTTTTTATATCTGTTGTGGTATGGAATATTTTGAGGGAATTCACCAAGCCTCGACTTACAGTTGTTAAATAACTGCTTTACAAGTTATTCTTCGGATCGAGGAAAGGCTCTCGCATGACTGTACTTGCATCGACGGCAATAAATAATCTTTAAGAATTCCGCTAAGACTCACTTATATAATTAGATATGTAATATAATGTGTGTAAGATTTACAATTTAGATAAATAAAAATGAAATTTTTGTCTGTGAAAATCGGGACGTTACATTATGGGCTTATAATATTTGTATAAAACATTATTATAAATTTAAAGAATTACGTTAAATAAACATTAAAAAAATAAAAGACAATTTAGGATAGGTGGTCTTGATGAAATTTGTAGTAGTCGCGATGACAATTTTGTGAGTATAAAGAACGCCCAAATCTGACTTCGTATGAATAAGTTATGATTTTATGAAGTTTCACGTTCAGCCCTACACGGCAAAGTGTGTCAAAAATATAAATTGGAGATATGTTGCTTATTAGCCTAAGTGATCTAAATAAAAGTCGTAGTAATCGTAATTCCGAAAGTGTAAGTATAAAGAATGCTTAAATCTAACTTCGTATGAGGATGTTATGATTTTTCGAACTTTCACGTCCGATACGATACAACTATATGTGACACAGAAATCGAAATTAATATTGGATGATTGTTATACAAAACAATGTAAACGAGAGTTGAAGATCTCGTAAATACGGATTTGTCGATATAAAGACACTCAAGAAAGGAGTTCGTATGAAGGAGTTATGATTTGTGCTTGAAATTTAATAGTGTATGTTCTATAAAATACGAATGTATAGTATATTAGGAATTAGTTGTTGAGATCGAAAGGAAAGTTGTAGTACTCGGATTTACCTACATGTGGATATAAAGAATGTCGAAAACAAAGTTCATATGAGAGAGATACGATTTTTCAAAAATCACGAAAAATACATGTGTATGATAACGTGGCAGCCCGCGAGCACACCACGTGGTGAAGTTGAGGTCGAATCTTCTAACCGACCAAGCGACATGGCCCAATGACAGCCAGACATGTGGCACCTCAAAAGGATAGAGACGTCGCCTGGTTGCGACGTGCCCTGACAAAGTGTGGCGCGCTTCATGCCTATAAATAAACCTCATAATCTCTCATTTTTCACACAATTTCCTCTCTAAACTCTCTCAGATTCTTTCCGAAACCCAAGGCCCAACCTTAGGAGTTTTTAGGTGTTAGTAGCGAAGCTCTGGAGCATCAAAAGGCTAGACAAAAAGAAGTATTCAAAATCGAAGTTTTTGCCTACGAACTTCCCAAACTTTTTGCTAGAAACTTTGTAAGATAAGCTACACTTGCTATGATTAAAGTGTAACTTATATTTATATTTATATTTATAGTCATTATTATGAATTTATAAATAAGATTTATCATTGATTCCAAGTTATAATACTGATTGATCTACTTATGGGAGTGATGTCTAGGCTAGATTTAGTGAGGTGTTTTAAATGGGTTTCCAACCAATATATATATATATATATATATATATATATATATATATATATATATATATATATATATATATACACAAACACACACACACACCAAACAGATCCTACCTTCGATATGATCTTACCTGGTTGTTCCTTATTTGATAGAGCTTTAAGTATTTCTTGGGATTATTAAAGGATCCAGAAATAATTTATAAGCTTATAAATACGAACAGATACTGAAGCATAGTATTATTCGTATTTAAGATGTTTAAAAGGGATAACCGAAGTATCGGCCGAGGAGCTAGCTTTCCCAGGGATCTTCCACCTTAATCAACTGAGTGCATTGTTACTTTCGTGAACATGATTTAATACAAAGTAATTATTAAAGGTATTAAATATCTATTGAAAGTTTATATGTGGATTAAGTGCTTATTATATGGAAAGTGTGTTAGATGTATATTTGATGACATATGCTGTAACGCCCGGGTTTCAGGGCTAAGCATTTTTGTCAATGTAATAGTCTAGGTCAACTCTTGTAACTCTTTTTGAAGTAATAAAGATGAAATATTTGAGTATTATGTGAATTATATGTGTTTATTATTTAATTATAAATGTATAATTAATAAAGAATAAAAATGAGCGTCAAAATTAAAGTGTGAGATAATCCCAATATCTCTACATAAAGTTGTAGAATATGTCTCAAGGTTTCCGTGCATATAAGGAACACCGAAATCCGAGTTATAACGAAGAAGTTATGACCCGTCGAAGTTTCACGACAGAACCGACACGATACCGGGAAGCGTGAATAGTGAATTTATGATAGAGCGAGATTTAGCCTTAGTGATCTAAACGAAAGTCGTAGAATATGTTAAACTAAGAACATCGATAAAAAGAACGCCCAAATCTGACTTCGTATGAAGAAGTTATGAGATTTTAAACAGACCAATCCTGTCCCGACTTGTTAAAAATATAACTTTAAAAATAAAGTCAAAATTAGCCGACGGAGTCTAAACGAAAGTTGTAGAGTACGTCTTCACCTACGCGTGGATATAAAGAACGTCAAAAACGGAGTTCGTATGAACGAGTTACAAATTATAATAGCATATTTACGTATTAAAATAAAGTATAAATCATGTATACGTACACATATATATACATATGTATATATCATTAGAAAGGTATCGACGATGCGGTCATTATAAGACTAATGTTGAGTTCTTTCGACATTAGTTTAGTACAAATATCATTAAATCCATTTATAATAGTATTATAGAGGGGTGTTTAGTTGTTTATATAACTAAAAGGTCATTAAGTAATTATGGAGGGTAGTTTTTGAAAATTCAATTAGTATAAATAAGAGCCTTGGGCTCTCATATTTCTTGCACCATTCTCTTGATTCAAGAGTCTTTCTCTCCTTATCCCCCGAGCATTTTGGTCCCTCGTGATTCGACTTCTCTTTCTGTAGCTTAGTATAGTAAGGTGAGCGCTGAAGCGCTGCACGAATCTTTCTTAGAAAGATTCAGCGACGAAGTTCTGCCCCTGCAGAGCCCGACTCCTAGCTAAAACCCCCTTGTAAGTAAGTTATGTTTACCTTATTTTAATATAGCTTATATTTAAAATTAATATTGTTATTATGAACTTATAATAAATATTTGAGCTATTATTATAACTTATATAAGTGTCGTTATAATATTTTTTTTTAACTACTCGCGGTACGGGGAATCTGGTTTAAAGGGCCGCATAGGGTTGTTGGATTTCAGAAGTACTATATGCCAAAATGGTCCTGCCCTCCGGTGTTTTATGTCTGGCCCCTGTCTGTACATAGTGGTTGGAAAATATTGTTTAACGCTTATATAATAATAATAATACTAAGACTAATAGTTGGTCACGGTAAATATTAGACTAAATTTTAGCGATAATAATGCTAGGTTTCGTCGAAGGAAAATAGAATTGTTAGAAGCAAGCGCTGCCTGATTTTGGAATCATCACCTTAACAAGTGAGTGCATAGTTACTTTCAACTTACACATAGATATGAAGTATTTTATATAAATTACGTGCTATGTGTGCATATTATCTGAATACTTGCTATCTATGCTAGATGAACGTTGTTATACATGTTTTCAATGATTTAAACTGTATATGTATTTTATATCTATGAAAATGTTGGGGTAAAACATGGGTAGATGCAATAGGTGATGTGTGATAAAATGATGAGAGGCCTCGATGTTGATGTTGTTGATTCTGTCATCTAGCGGAGTATGGATGACGACCACGGACTCTTCTAGACAGTCCAGTGGAACACTAGCAGGCTCGCAACCTGTAGGTGTTTGTGAACGATGTGTTCACCGGTGTACTCCATCCCCCACATGGTTGCCTTTAGGACATTTATTGCTGAGGAATCCCCTTAGCAGTAGTGTCCGTCCCGATGATGATCCTTAGGCTAGGTCCCTTATGATAGGTGTTTAGGGACGTAAAGTGAGGATAACAGGAACGGGTAATCGGGTTATTGTTGATCGATGAAATTAATAAACTTATTTATTGTGGGTTGAAAACCCTATGTGCTCACCAAGCTCCCAAGCCTGACCCACTCAGTTTTATGTATTACAGGTAGTGGCGCATGAGCATAGGTGTGATGTTTTGGACGAGGGATTACGGATATAGGCCTGTAGATATGAAATAATGTAGTAAGGCTTATATTGTACTGTTTATGCTTTTGATCTGTACGAACATGACATCCCGAGTCTTTTAATGAAATACATTTCTATGGAAATGCTTTGATAAATCTTTATCATATTTTTGTTTTGGGACAAATTCCGCAACACTTTCATTTAAAATGTAACTCTGATTTTTAAACAAAGCATAAACAAACCGGTCTTTTTTGGCCGTGATTTTGGGGATGTCACAGTTGGTATCAGAGCATTAGTTTAAGCGAACTAGGAATTTGTAGGATTTCTAGACTTAAACTTAGAATGCTAAGCGATGATTGTGAGGTGTGAGCACTAGCTTATTTTAGGAATTGTGCCTAAAATGCTTTTATGTGCTAAATGCTTTGTGCATAATATGCTGTTAATTGTTCGGATCTATGGTCTGTTGCCGACCGGATCTGGAAACCTTATGTGTTTAGAATTCTAAACGTACGACTACGATATTAGAACTAGCATGTAAACGTTTCGGAGTGATAAGGACGATTTAAACGTCTATCCTAAATAAAGATCTAAATTCACCTTATTCGGTGTATAGATCAAGATGGCAAGGACCCGTAGCGGAAACGTGAACGCGAATGGAGATAGGAACCAACCCCCAGTGGTTCAACAAATACATGTTGTAGAAGAAGTTGCACCTGAACCAGTCACGATGGCCGGAGTGCAAGCGATGATCCAGGCTATGTTGGATCGTCAAATGGAGGAAACTAGACGTTTGCTCCAGCAAAATCGAGAGGAAGGCACTATTCAAATTGAACAGCCCGAGTTGAACGAAGGGCAGACTGAGGAAGGAGACTACAGTGGAACTGTTGGTCAAGTCAACCAACCAATAGTTCAAGAAAATAACCAAGATGACGGATTCGAGAGAAATGGATGCAAGTACAAGGATTTTCAGACTTGCAAGCCATCGACTTTCACGGGAAAGGAAGATCCAATCGGAGTCATGGATTGGATCTCGGAGATGGAGTTAGCTTTCATGACATGCGGTTGCAGAGGGAAACTACAGACCACGTTTGCAGTGCGTCAGTTTCGAGGAGGCGCTGTACGTTGGTGGAATACTTTGGGGAAGACTTTAAGCCCCAACAAACCCCTGGAACTGACATGGGCAGAATTTCTGGTACAATTCAAACGAAAGTACTGCTCAGCTCAAAACCTGCTCGAGCTAGAGAACCAGTTTCTAACCCTAAAGAAGGGGAGCATGTCAATCGATGAATACACGAACAACTTCACAGAAAAGATGGAATTTGCCTTGCGTCTTGTTCCGGATGAGCTGACAAAAATTGATAAGTACGCAAAGGGATTACCATGGGAGTACGCGGTGCCAGTGCGTCAGGCACCTACTTTGGAGGCAGCTATCTGGGCTGCCAAGTCTGTGGAGGATATGATTAAGGGAAGAGCTGCCAGCAAAGTCGAGGTTGGCGAGAAAAGGAAATTTGACGGATCCTCAAGGTCTGGTAAGAAGGGTAGATTCTCGAAGTTTGGTTCGAGAGGAGGAGGATCAGAAGCGAAGTGGTGTGACAAGTGCAAGAAAAAGCACTCTGGGAAGTGTGATGGAGGGGTCACTTGTTACAAATGCGGAAAGCCTGGGCACTATGCCAATGAATGCACGTTCACTAAGAAGGTCTGTTATGAGTGCAACGAGGAGGGGCACATTTCAAGGGATTGCCCGAAGAAGAAGGAGACAGGAAGACCCAACATACCACTGAAGCCGAAGGCGAGAGCCTTCCAGATGACGCTCGAGGCTGCAAAGGAGGCAACAGACGTCGCTTCAGGTACCATTCTTGTAAATGGTTTGCCTGCAAATATACTATTTGATTCCGGAGCCAACTACTCCTTTGTGTCGCATAAATTTGGTGGGAAATTAGCATTGCCTGTAGAAAAACTAGATAATGCCCTGATTGTAGAAGTTGCCAGTGGCAAATTCGTACCTGTTAGTAATCGTATTAGGAACATCGTCATTGACCTAAACGGAAACGAATTCCACGAAGAGCTATTACCCATAGAGTTAAACGGTTTCGACATCGTTTTGGGTATGGATTGGCTTAGCGCCAACGATGCTGAGATTCAATGCCGAAAGAAGATAGTAAAGGTAAACCCACCCGGAAAAGAATCATTTATGGTGTATGGGGACAAACGCAGAGTGAATTCTGGAATCATCTCCCTGATGAAAGCCAGGAAATGTTTGTCCAAAGGATGTGCATCATACTTGGCATTCGTAATCGATGCCAAGAAGGAGAAGAAAGAGGTGCAGAATATACCGGTTGTGTGTGATTATCCGGAAGTCTTTCCCGAAGATCTTCCCGGATTACCACCTGATAGGCAAGTGGAGTTTCGTATAGACTTGTTACCAGGAACAACACCGATAGCAAAGGCACCTTACCGATTAGCACCGACGGAGATGAAGGAGCTCATGACGCAACTTCAGGAGCTGTTGGACAACGGTTTTATTCGACCTAGTTCATCACCCTGGGGAGCTCCGGTGTTATTCGTGAAGAAGAAAGACGGAAGTATGAGAATGTGTATAGACTACCGAGAGCTGAATAAGGCAACGGTGAAGAACAAGTATCCATTGCCGAGGATTGATGACCTATTCGATCAGCTGCAAGGTTCGAGCTACTTCTCAAAGATCGATCTTAGGTCAGGATATCATCAGCTAAAGGTGAGAAAGCAGGATATTGAGAAGACTGCATTCAGAACGAGATATGGACACTACGAGTTCTTGGTTATATCATTCGGGCTAACCAATGCTCCCGCAGCATTCATGGATTTGATGAATAGGGTTTGTAAACCATTCCTCGATAAATCCGTGATAGTGTTCATCGACGACATTCTCATCTACTCAAAAAGCCAAGAGGAGCATGGAAAGCATCTACGGGAAGTATTAGAAGTGTTGAAGAAGGAGAAGCTTTTTGCAAAGTTCTCCAAATGCGACTTTTGGATACGGGAAGTCCAATTCTTGGGTCATGTTGTTAACCAGGAGGGAATAATGGTTGGCCCCACAAAGATCGAGGCTGTGATGAAGTGGGAACGTCCGAAAAGTCCCACGGAAATTCGAAGCTTTCTAGGATTAGCCGGATATTATCGACGATTTATCCAAGGCTTTTCTTCGATAGCTGCTCCATTAACAGCTTTAACTCATAAAGGAGCTACATATACGTGGAGTGAGAAACACGATGAGGCATTCGAGAAACTAAAGAAGAAGTTATGTGAAGCACCGATACTTTCTCTACCAGATGGAGTCGAAGATTTCGCGGTTTATAGTGATGCTTCTGGAGTCGGGTTGGGTTGTGTTCTGACCCAAAGAGAAAAGGTGATAGCATACGCATCTCGACAATTGAAAGAGCACGAAAAGAACTACCCCACTCATGATCTGGAGTTGGCAGCGGTAGTTTTTGCCTTAAAGATATGGAGGCATTACCTCTACGGCACGAAGTGCAAACTCTTCACTGATCATAAGAGTCTCCAGTATCTCTTTAATCAGAAGGAGTTGAACATGAGGCAACGACGCTGGCTAGAACTTCTCAAGGACTACGACTGTGAGATACTTTACCACCCAGGTAAAGCAAATATTGTTGCTGATGCTCTCAGTCGAAAAGTCAATCTGGAAAGGAAAAGGCCAAGGGCGTTAAGAATTGAAGTCGTCTCGACGATTGTCGAAAGTATCAGGAAAGCTCAAGAAGAAGCTTTAGAGAAAAATGACCGAAAGGAAGAACGTTTGGGAAGAACGTTAGTGTTCGGTACAAACAGTCGTGGACTGAAGGTATTCCAAGATCGAATTTGGGTACCTAAGACGGGAGGAATAAGAGATCTTCTGATGGAAGAAGCACACAAGACCATGTACTCGATTCATCCCGGTAGCACTAAAATGTATAGGGACCTAAAACCCTACTACTGGTGGCCGACGATGAAGCTCGATGTTGCGAAGTATGTGGCCGAGTGCGTAACATGTGCGAGGGTTAAGGCACAACATCAGAAACCGTATGGGAGTTTAGAACCTTTACCTGTACCCATGGGTAAATGGGAAGACATCACCATGGATTTTGTGACTAAACTGCCCAGGACGAAGAACGGTCACGACATGATTTGGGTAGTCGTGGATCGTTTCACCAAGAGTGCACACTTCATAGCAGCCAACGAGAAGTGGTCTATGGATAAGCTCGCAAATGCTTACGTGAAGGAAATTGTAAGACTTCACGGTGTCCCTCTTACGATTGTATCAGATCGTGATAGTCGTTTCACGTCAAGGTTTTGGAGGAGTCTACAAGAGGAGTTAGGTACAAAGTTGTGTTTGAGTACGGCTTACCATCCGCAAACTGATGGTCAGAGCGAAAGAACGATTCAGACGTTGGAAGATATGCTGAGAGCATGTACCCTCGAATTCCAAGGGAATTGGGACGAGCACTTACCTCTGGTAGAATTTTCCTACAACAATAGTTTTCACTCGAGCATCAAGATGGCTCCTTATCAAGCCTTGTATGGGCAGAAGTGTCGTACGCCGTCTTGTTGGCTTGAAGCCGGAGAGAAGCAGTTTATGGGCCCCGAGATAGTCCATGAGACTGCTGAGAAGTTGAAGGAGATTAGGGAAAGGATGTTAGCAGCCCAGGATCGTCAGAAGAGCTATGCTGACAAGAAAAGACGACCGATAACTTTCAAAGTTGGGGATTCCGTTTTGCTTAAAGTCTCACCGTGGAAGGGACTTATACGATTTGGGAAACGAGGAAAGTTGAGTCCAAGGTTTATTGGACCGTTCAAAGTTCTTCAGAAGATAGGGAACCAAGCTTACAAGCTGGAATTGCCCGAAGAACTCAATGGTATTCATAACACCTTCCATGTGTGTTATTTGAGGAAATTCACGGGAGATGTTCCCGACATAATTCCAATCTCAGAGTTAAGGATGGATGAAAATAAAAGGTTGATCGAAGAGCCTGAGGCAATTGTTGACCGTAAGACTAAGAAGTTACGACGCAAGATGGTCGACTTGGTGCTAGTCCGATGGAAACATTCGAATTGGCCGAATCTCACTTGGGAAACAGAGGATGACATGATGAGTCGCTATCCACATCTGTTTGCTGATGCATGATTCCGGGACGGAATCATCCTAAGGGGGAGAGAATTGTAACGCCCGGGTTTCAGGGCTAAGCATTTTTGTCAATGTAATAGTCTAGGTCAACTCTTGTAACTCTTTTTGAAGTAATAAAGATGAAATATTTGAGTATTATGTGAATTATATGTGTTTATTATTTAATTATAAATGTATAATTAATAAAGAATAAAAATGAGCGTCAAAATTAAAGTGTGAGATAATCCCAATATCTCTACATAAAGTTGTAGAATATGTCTCAAGGTTTCCGTGCATATAAGGAACGCCGAAATCCGAGTTATAACGAAGAAGTTATGACCCGTCGAAGTTTCACGACAGAACCGGCACGATACCGGGAAGCGTGAATAGTGAATTTATGATAGAGCGAGATTTAGCCTTAGTGATCTAAACGAAAGTCGTAGAATATGTTAAACTAAGAACATCGATAAAAAGAACGCCCAAATCTGACTTCGTATGAAGAAGTTATGAGATTTTAAACAGACCAATCCTGTCCCGACTTGTTAAAAATATAACTTTAAAAATAAAGTCAAAATTAGCCGACGGAGTCTAAACGAAAGTTGTAGAGTACGTCTTCACCTACGCGTGGATATAAAGAACGTCAAAAACGGAGTTCGTATGAACGAGTTACAAATTATAATAGCATATTTACGTATTAAAATAAAGTATAAATCATGTATACGTACACATATATATACATATGTATATATCATTAGAAAGGTATCGACGATGCGGTCATTATAAGACTAATGTTGAGTTCTTTCGACATTAGTTTAGTACAAATATCATTAAATCCATTTATAATAGTATTATAGAGGGGTGTTTAGTTGTTTATATAACTAAAAGGTCATTAAGTAATTATGGAGGGTAGTTTTTGAAAATTCAATTAGTATAAATACGAGCCTTGGGCTCTCATATTTCTTGCACCATTCTCTTGATTCAAGAGTCTTTCTCTCCTTATCCCCCGAGCATTTCGGTCCCTCGTGATTCGACTTCTCTTTCTGTAGCTTAGTATAGTAAGGTGAGCGCTGAAGCGCTGCACGAATCTTTCTTAGAAAGATTCAGCGACGAAGTTCTGCCCCTGCAGAGCCCGACTCCTAGCTAAAACCCCCTTGTAAGTAAGTTATGCTTACCTTATTTTAATATAGCTTATATTTAAAATTAGTATTGTTATTATGAACTTATAATAAATATTTGAGCTATTATTATAACTTATATAAGTGTCGTTATAATATTTTTTTTAACTACTCGCGGTACGGGGAATCTGGTTTAAAGGGCCGCATAGGGTTGTTGGATTTCAGAAGTGCTATATGCCAAAATGGTCCTGCCCTCCGGTGTTTTATGTCTGGCCCCTGTCTGTACATAGTGGTTGGAAAATATTGTTTAACGCTTATATAATAATAATAATACTAAGACTAATAGTTGGTCACGGTAAATATTAGACTAAAATTTAGCGATAATAATGCTAGGTTTCGTCGAAGGAAAATAGAATTGTTAGAAGCAAGCGCTGCCTGATTTTGGAATCATCACCTTAACAAGTGAGTGCATAGTTACTTTCAACTTACACATAGATATGAAGTATTTTATATAAATTGCGTGCTATGTGTGCATATTATCTGAATACTTGCTATCTATGCTAGATGAACGTTGTTATACATGTTTTCAATGATTTAAACTGTATATGTATTTTATATCTATGAAAATGTTGGGGTAAAACATGGGTAGATGCAATAGGTGATGTGTGATAAAATGATGAGAGGCCTCGATGTTGATGTTGTTGATTCTGTCATCTAGCGGAGTATGGATGACGACCACGGACTCTTCTAGACAGTCCAGTGGAACACTAGCAGGCTCGCAACCTGTAGGTGTTTGTGAACGATGTGTTCACCGGTGTACTCCATCCCCCACATGGTTGCCTTTAGGACATTTATTGCTGAGGAATCCCCTTAGCAGTAGTGTCCGTCCCGATGATGATCCTTAGGCTAGGTCCCTTATGATAGGTGTTTAGGGACGTAAAGTGAGGATAACAGGAACGGGTAATCGGGTTATTGTTGATCGATGAAATTAATAAACTTATTTATTGTGGGTTGAAAACCCTATGTGCTCACCAGGCTCCCAAGCCTGACCCACTCAGTTTTATGTATTACAGGTAGTGGCGCATGAGCATAGGTGTGATGTTTTGGACGAGGGATTACGGATATAGGCCTGTAGATATGAAATAATGTAGTAAGGCTTATATTGTACTGTTTATGCTTTTGATCTGTACGAACATGACATCCCGAGTCTTTTAATGAAATACATTTCTATGGAAATGCTTTGATAAATCTTTATCATATTTTTGTTTTGGGACAAATTCCGCAACACTTTCATTTAAAATGTAACTCTGATTTTTAAACAAAGCATAAACAAACCGGTCTTTTTTGGCCGTGATTTTAGGGATGTCACATATGCTGTGAGAACTATATATCGTTCTATATGTGTTAAGATGTATGTATGTACACACACATACACACACACACACATATATATATATATATATATATATATAATAATAGAAGTATTATTACTAAGAAGATATATATATATATATATATATATATATATATATATATATATATATATATATTAATACCTAATACTCTAGGTTAAATATATACACTAAATTTAGATAGTTCCACCTAAACATAGTTGGTATTGGAAGTTGATTATAAGCATTGTAGTCTTGCCTAGTGATGAGATAAGACTTATAAAGGATTCTTAGTTCGAGTTGAGTTGAAAAAGTGTTACGTATACCTTGTATTGTATAGATATTACATAAGTAGGGAATTGGTATTGATTACCGAGATGGAAATCTTGTTATACCTTAAAAACCTAAAACGGATGCTTACATCAATTAAGTTTGGATAATGGGTAGCATCATATTAAGGGTATGGGTGAGATGATAATAGAGAGTAGAACTATGCTCGATGATATTGATGACCGGTGGAGTACATTTTACGTACATGAGTGATATATTAGTTTTCCCCCTCGTTTTCCTTATTGATGATCAGTAGGGTATGTTTTACGTAAAATCGTGTTATATTAGTATCCCCATCCTTTTTTATAAGCTTCGTGTGCCATCGTTCCTATCTATCAAGTGATCATATGAGCTTCGTAAGTTATCGTTTCCATCTACGAAGTGATCCAACGAGCTTCGTGTGTCATCATTTCTATTTACGAAATGATACGATGAGCTTTGTGAGACTACCAGATAGGATGTTTATGTATCAGACCACTGCTAGGTATGTCTAAGTCATCTAGCAGAGTATAGACGACCACCCCTGACTTAACTGTCTTGTGATGTTAACGAATCATATTATCCGAGGTGTTTGGATTGCGTGTTCATTCATGTACTCCATTCTAAATCATACTATATGGGGAATTTGGATTGTGTGTTCATTTGAGTACTCCATTTCCCTCATATGTTGTCTTTTATTGATCTTCACATGTTACCAAGGAATCCCCGAAGCAGCGTAATCAACTTGTTGTTTACATTGATCCATATGGATATATCTCGTAAGGTCATTTTATATGACCAGTATGTGAGGATCGATGAGATAAGGTATATTGTCTTATAGATATGATATATTTGTTGATGATACGTAACGCTCGGTTTGTAACGCCCACGTTCCCAGGCTAGGCATTATCGTTGATGTAATAGTCTAGGTTAACCTTTGTAACTCTTTTTGAAGTATTAATGATGAAATATTTGAGTATTATGTGAATTATGTGATTTACGTGTTTTTTTGTTAATTATTATAATTTAATGAATTAAGAATAAAATAAGCGTCAAAAGTAAAGTGTGAGATAAGCCCGATATCCTTGCATGAAGATGTAGTAGTTGAAACAAGGATTCCAGAGATATAAAGAATGCCAAAATCCGAGTTATAACGAAGAAGTTATGACATGTCAAAGTTTCGCGACAGGACTGGCATGACGATGAATGACGTAAAATCTGAATGTGAAATAGAGCGATATTTAGCCTTAGTGATCTAAACGAATGTTGTAGAGTTCGTTAAACCGAGAGCGTGCATAAAAAGATCGTCCAAATCTGACTTCGTATGAGGAAGTTATGATTTTCCGAAGTTTCGACTTAGTAGTATGCAGCCCGATTACTCGATTTGAGATCGAGCGGTTTTTAGCCGAAACAATCTAAACGAGAATCGAAGATCTCGTCATTAGTAGTGCAATGATAAAAAGACAAACGAAAACAGACGTCAGACGAAGAAGTTATGAATTTATAACGGAGTTTTCCTGTCCCGACCTACTAAAAATAAATAATAAAAATAAAGTCAAAATCAGGCGACGGAGTCTAAACGAAAGTTGTAGAGCTTAGTCTCACCTACGTGTGGATATAAAGAATGTCAAAAACAGATCTCATAGATGACATTCTGATTTACTCAAAAAGCCAAGAGGAGCATGGCAGACACTTGCAGGAAGTGTTAGAAGTATTGAAGAAGGAGAAGTTCTATGCAAAGTTCTCCAAATGTGATATTTGGATTTGAGAAGTCCAATTCTTGGGTCACGTGGTCAACCAAGAAGGGATAATGGTTGATCCAGCAAAGATCGAAGCTGTGATGAAGTGGGAACAACCGAAAACTCCCACGGAGATCTGAAGCTTTTTAGGATTAACCGGATATTACCGAAGGTTTATCCAAAGCTTTTCTTCGATCGCTACTCCATTAACAGCTTTGACCCACAAAGGAGCTACTTATGCTTGGAGCAAGAAGCATAAGGAAGCATTCGAGAAGCTAAAGAAAAAGCTATGTGAGGCACCGATTTTCTCTCTACTCGATGGAGTTGAAGACTTCGCTGTTTATAACGATGCGTCTGGTGTTGGTTTGGGTTGTTTTTTGACCCAAAGAGAAAAGGTGATCGCATATGCGTCTCGACAACTGAAGGAGCATGAAAAGAACTACCATACTCACGATTTGGAGTTGGCAGTGGTAGTTTTTGCTCTGAAAATATGGAGGCATTACCTCTATGGCACGAAGTGCAAACTTTTCACTGATCATAAGAGTCTCCAATATCTCTTTAATCAGAAGGAATTGAATATGAGACAACGACGCTGGCTGGAGTTACTCAAGGACTACAACTGTGAGATACTTTACCATCCCGGTAAAGCTAATGTTTTCACTGATGCTCTCAGTCGGAAAGTCAATGCTGAGAGAAAAAGGCCAAGAGCATTGAGAATTGAAGTTGTCTTGACAATTGTGGAGAGTTTAAAGAAAGCTCAAGAGGAAGCTTCTGAAAAGAATGACCGGAAGGAGGAACGTTTGGGCAAAACGTTGGTGTTTGATACAAACGGTCATGGACTAAAGGTATTCCAAGATCGGATTTAGGTACCTAAGTCAGGAGGAATAAGAGATATTCTGATGGAAGAAGCTCACAAAACCATGTACTTGATTCATCCCGGTAGCACTAAAATGTATAGGGACCTCAAACCCTACTACTGGTGGCCGACGATGAAACTTGATATTGCAAAGTATGTGGCCGAGTGTGTGACATGTGCTAGAGTTAAGGCACAGCATCAAAAACCATACGGGAGTTTAGAACCTTTACATGTACCTATGGGTAAATGGGAAGATATTGCCATGGATTTTGTCACTAAACTGCCCAGAACAAAGAGTGGTCACGACATGATTTGGGTGGTCGTTGATCGCTTCACTAAGAGTGCGCATTTCTTAGCAGCTAATGAGAAATGGTCTATGGATAAGCTGGCGAATTCTTACATAAAGGATATTGTGAGGCTTCACGGTGTCCCGTTAATGATTGTATCAGATCGTGACTGTCGTTTCACCTCAAGATTTTGGAAAAGTCTACTAGAGGAATTGGGTACCAAGTTGTGTTTAAGTACAGCTTACCATCCACAGACTGATGGTTAGAGCGAAAAAAAAATACAAACACTTGAAGATATGCTGAGAGCATGTACCCTGGAATTCCAAGGTAACTGGGATGAACATTTACCTTTGATAGATTTTTCCTACAATAATAGTTTCTACTCGAGCATAAAGATGGCACCTTATCAAGCTTTGTACGGACAGAAGTTTCATATGCCGTCTTGTTGGCTTGAGGCTAGGGAAAAGCAGTTTATGGGGCCCGAGATGGTCCATCAAACCGCTGAAAAGTTGAAAATAATTAGAGAAAGAATGTTAGCAGCTCAGGATCGTCAAAAGAGCTATGCTGACAAGGAGCGAAGGCCGATGACTTTTGAAGTTGAAGATTCGGTTTTGCTTAAAGTCTCGCTGTGGAAGGGACTTATAAGATTTGGTAAAAGGGGAAAGTTGAGTCCAAGGTTTATTGGACCATTTAAAGTTCTTCGGAGGATTGGGAACCAAGCTTACAAGCTAGAACTACCAGAAGAACTGGATGGTATTCATAACACTTTGCATGTGTGCTATTTGAGGAAGTTCATAGGAGAAGTTCCTGATATAATTCTAATTTATGAATTGAGAATTGATGAAAACAAGAGGTTAATTGAAGAAGCATAGGCAATTGTTGATCTAAAGACTAAGAAGCTTCGATGCAAGATGGTCGAATTAGTGCTTGTCCGTTGGAAACATTCGAATGGGCCAAATCTCACCAGGGAAACGGAGAGTGACATTTTGAGTCGCTATCCGCATTTGTTTGTTGATGTGTGATTCCAGGGACGAAATCATCCTCAGGGGGAGAGAATTGTAACGCCCGCGTTCCCAGGCTAGCCATTATCGATGATGTAATAGTCTAGGTTAACCTTTGTAACTCTTTTTGAAGTATTAATGATGAAATATTTGAGTATTTTGTGAATTATGTGATTTATGTGTTTTTTTTGTTAATTATTATAATTTAATGAAATAAGAATAAAATAAGCGTCAAAAGTAAAGTGTGAGATAAGCCCGATATCCTTGCATGAAGATGTAGTAGTTGAAACAAGGATTCCGGAGATATAAAGAATGCAAAAATCCGAGTTATAACGAAGAAGTTATGACCTGTCAAAGTTTCACGACAGGACCGGCACGACGCTGAATGACGTAAAATCTGAATGTGAAATAGCGCGATATTTAGCCTCAGTGATCTAAAAGAATGTTGTAGAGTTTGTTAAACCGAGAGCGTGCATAAAAAGATCGTCCAAATCTGACTTCGTATGAGGAAGTTATGATTTTCCGAAGTTTCGACTTAGCAGTATGCAGCCCGATTACTCGATTTGAGATCGAGCGGTTTTTGGCCGAAACAATCTAAACGAGACTCGAAGATCTCGTCATTAGTACTGCAATGATAAAATGACAGACAAAAACGGACGTCATACGAAGAAGTTATGAATTTATAACGGAGTTTTCCTGTCCCGACCTACTAAAAATAAATAATAAAAATAAAGTCAAAATCAGCCAACGGAGTCTAAACGAAAGTTGTAGAGCTTAGTCTCACCTACGCGTGGATATAAAAAACGTCAAAACAGAGCTCGTATGCAAAAGTTATGCAAGTTTGAAGGCTGGTTAATCAGGTACACCCAACGTAATTTTGGAGTACGCCCAGCGTACCCGAAACCGCCTCAGCTACGCATGCAATGACGTCACTCGAGTACATACGCCTACAACGACGTCGCGTACGCCCAGCATAAGGTTTAGCACACCCAATGTACCTAGATTTACGCGCAGCGTAATCGAGGTTTCAGCACCCTATAAATAGATGTCGATGGCCGCCGATTTCTTTTGTTCAAACTCTTCTCTCTCACTCATTTTTACCCCGTTTTACGTGCAAGAAATATCCCGAATCCGCGGTATTAATCCCGAGCACCGAAGCAAGTCCCGAAGTCCATAAGATCCCGAGAAGTAAAATTCCCGAGCCGAAGCTCTGCCCACGAGGAGCCCGGTTTTTGTGAAGATCTTCCAGATCTACCGAAGAATACTACTTCTACAAGCCGTAGTGTTGTCCGGTCATCTTCTGATCAAGTGAGTGTGTAGTCACTTTCTTCTAACGCATAATTATGAAGTATTTTATACGAAATACATGTTATGTGTACATTTTGTTGTTATATGTGTGAATGTATATTCACTTTCTTCTATCTCATAGATATGATTTATTCTCTATGTAATACGTGTTATGTGTATGTGTCTAATCTGTTGTTTGGAATATGTATTGAATGAGAATGCTATACAGGTTTTAAACTATGTATAAAAATATATATTTTTATTTGTAACGACGTAAATTTCAAAACAATTTTTCACATTTTAAAAAACACATTTTCATTCATAATTGTTTTAAAAATGTCATTGTATCACATAACAATCCATAACATCACATCCCAAGATCAAAACATATAAAACTCCTCATGTGTGTGTACTAGTCAAGTCGGCGCCTTCCCGCGATCCTCATTGGTACCTGAAACACATCACACAACACTGTAAGCATAAATGCTTAATGAGTTCCCCAAAATACCACATACAACACATACGCCTTTCCAGACCACAATTCTGTGGAACCTTCCGGTCCAAGTCTCTCAGGGGACTTCCGTCCCGAATCCCGGTAGACCTTCCGGTCCTACCCGTACCGACCTTCTGGTCCGTAACCTCCTGACCTTCCGGTCCATGTCCTCTTGACCTTCCGGTCCATATCATCTTGACCTTCCGGTCCTTATCATACATATCATACATATCACATATCAACCTATAGCACGTATATCTCATAGCATATAAGACCTTCCAGTCACACTTAGGTACCCTTCCAGGTACAGTATAGTGAGAAGACTCACCTCGGTATCTCGGATAGTCTCACACTTGATCACACTGGTCTAGCCCCCGCCTAAACACATAAAAATACTCTCAAATTAATAAATAATGGCTCTCAAAGGCTAGATTAAATCCACTCTACAATTTCCACAGAAGGGTAAAAGACCATTTTACCCCTCCCTGACCCAAAAGTCCAAAGGTTGACCAAAACCCTAAAAGTCAACGAAAGTCAATAGGAGGCAGTACACAGCGCGTTCCTTCTCTGTATGCGGGGCGTACGCCGGCGAACCACAATCGCGGTTTCAACCCCTTACGTTGTGCGTACTGAGAGTTACGCCCAGCATAAGTCTCAGTTTCATCCATTTCATGGATTTTGGTCTTAAAGAGTTAAGACACTACTTCAACTTCCAGATCTGACTCTCCTTGATCCTCTTATCCCATAAAGTCGGAACCTTTAAGCCTTGGCATGGCTGTAAAGGTTCCTACACCCTCTAACACCTTTCCTTTTTCCCTCCAAAGGTCTAGATCTCATGCATGGCTCCATATTTACGTCTAAGATTGCATTTTTATGAACATACAACACTTATAGTCCTGAAATATGATAGATCTAGGCCAATGGAGACCATTTGCTCATAAAGTCTCCATCTTGGGATCAAAAACCCTAGAAATTGGTCCAAGAAGCATACAACACAAATAACAAGACAAGATTTGAGCTTTTTACCTCAGGAAGAAGCTCCAACCTCTGAAAAGCTCAAATCTATTCTTTCTGACAAGCTTCTAGCCTCCAAAATAGCCTCTTCTTCTCTTCCACCACCTTGAAATGACACTTAGAAGCTTAGAATACCGACACTCTAGCTAGAAACGAAGGAGTGCACTCTTTTAGGGTTTCACTCTCTGGAATGGAGGCTGAGGTCAAGGCCATAGCATTCCTTTTATAGTGCACCAGCCCCAAATTAGGGTTTTCATCCGGGCTCGCTACTCCCAGCGTACCCAGGCAAGTCCGCGTCCAAAATTAAGCACGCGAGTACGCGCAACGTACTCCTCAGTACGCCCAACGTACTCACAAGCCTAATATTTCACTTAAGGGACTTAATTTGACAACTTGGGAAAGGAGAAGGGTTAAATAGCTTTACCTAAATTTCGGGATGTTACAATTCTCCCCCATTAGAACCAGACTTCGCCCTCGAAGTCTCATGTCGAAAACAACTCCGGATGCTGCTCTCGCATCTCCGACTCCGGCTCCCAAGTCAGTTCAGACCCCCTTCGATGCTGCCACTGGACCTGAACCAGGGGCACCTCCTTGTTCCTCAGAACCTTGATCTTCCGATCCAAGATTACGATCGGCCTCTAAACATAATTCAGACTCGCATCCACCTAGATATCCTCCAACGGTACCACTGCCGACTCGTCGGCTATACACTTCCTCAACTGAGACACGTGGAAGGTATCATGAATCTGGCCCAACTCCGCATGTAGCTCCAAACGATATGCTACTCTACCCACCCTCGCGATCACCCTAAACGGCCCATTATACCGGGGCCCCAACTTGCCCCTCTTCCTTAATCGAATCACTCCTTTCCAAGGAGACACTTTCAGGAGTACAAAATCCCCGACCTGAAACTCGAGCTCGGATCGTCGCCTATCCGCGTAACTTTTCTGGCGACTCTGAGTTGTCAACAATCTCTGCCTGACCTATTGTATCTGCTCTGTCGTTTGAAGCACTATCTCAGTGTTGCCTATAACTCGTTGTCCTACCTCTCCCCAACAGATGGGAGTCCGACACCTCCTCCCATACAACAACTCAAAGGGAGGCATACCAATGCTCAAATGGTGGCTGTTGTTATAAGAAAACTCAGCCAATGGCAGATACGTGTCCCAACTCCCTCCAAAGTCCAACACACATACCCGAAGCATGTCTTCGAGCGTCTGAATCGTCCGCTCACTCTGTCTGTCCGTCTGCGGGTGGTAAGTGGTACTGAAATGCAGCCTCGTGCCCAAATCTTCGTGGAACTTCTTCCAGAACCTGGAAGTAAAACGTACATACCGATCTGATACAATCGAGATCGGCACTCCATGTCGCGATACCAGCTTCTCAGCAGAAAAGCTCTCACTGATAGCAAGGAAGTGAGCGCTCTTCGTCAGCCGGTCGACGATCACCCAAATTGCGTCAACACCCCTCGCGGTCCTCGGCAACTTGGTGATGAAATCCATAGAAATCTGTTCCCACTTCCATTGGGGAACCTCAAGTGGCTGCAAAAGGCCATGCGGTTGCTGGTGCTCGGCCTAAACCCTGCGACGGGTTAAGCACCTCTCAACAAACCATGCTACATCCCTCTTCATACATGGCCACCAATAATCCTTCTTCAAATCCAAATACATCTTAGTGGCCCCGAGATGGATCGAAAATCTCGATTTATGCGCCTCCTCCATCAAGGTGGTGCGCGCTCCGCCTGCATACGGCACCTAAATCCGAACCTGAAGGGTCATCTGCCCACAACTATCGGTAATGAACTCCGGCACCTGCCCGATCACTCGCTCCCTCTTCTGGTTCTCCAGTCTCACAGCCTCCGCCTGGGCCTCCCGAATGGTGTCCAACATCGGAGTCATCACGGTCAACCGCATGCAAATATCTCGAATTGGGGCGCTCTCCGCCCTGTGACTCAAGGCATCAGCTACGACATTAGCCTTGCCCGGGTGGTACAGGATCTCACAATCGTAATCCTTTACCACATCTAGCCATCTCCTCTGGCGCATATTCAGATTGGGCTAGTCCATCAAATACTTCAAACTCTTGTGGTCTGTGTAGATGGTACACCGAACCCCATACAAATAGTGACGCTAGGTCTTGAGAGCGAACACCACTGCCCCCAACTCCAAATCATGGGTGGGATACCTCGTCTCATGAGGCTTCAGCTGCCTCGACGCATACGCTATCACATGCCCCATCTGCATAAGTACTGCACCCAACCTCGATATCAATGCGTCACAATACACCACAAAATCCTCCAACCCTTCCGGGAGGGTTAGCATCGGGGCTTCGCATAATCTCTGGCGAAGTGTCTTAAATGAGGTCTGCTGCTTCGGACCCCATGAAAAAGCAACACCCTTTCGGGTCAACCTAGTGAGAGGCATGGCGATCTTGGAGAAATCCCTAATAAATCTCTGATAATAGCCGGCCAACCCTAGAAAACTTCTAATCTCGGTGGGTGATCTTGGCACCTCCCATCTCATAACCTCCTCAATCTTGGCCGGATCGACCAATATCCCATCCTGGTTAACGAGGTATCCCAAGAACTGGTCCTCTCGTAACCAAAATCACACTTGGTGAATTTGGCGAAAAGCCTTTCCGACCTCAATACCCCGAGAATCTCCCTCAGATGTTCCTCGTGCTGCTCTCTAGATCTTGAGTACACCAATAATATCATCAATGAACACGATCACCGACCGATCCCGCATCGACCTGCACACCATGTTCACGAGATCCATGAACGCTGCTGGTGCATTGGTGAGCCCAAAAGGCATCACCACGAACTCGTAATGCCCATAGCGAGTTCTGAACGCCGTCTTCTGGATATCTTCATCCCAAACCCTCATCTGATGATATCCCGACCTCAAGTCTATCTTGGAGAACCAGGACGCCCCCTGCAACTGATCGAACAGATCGTCGATCCTCGATAACGGATAACGCTTCTTGACCATCAACTTGTTCAACTCCCGGTAATCAATGCACATCCGGTGTGAACCATCCTTTTTCTTGACAAAAAGGATCGGCGCTCCCTAAGGTGAGCTACTCCTGCATCTCTGGTGGCGCAAGGCGATAAGACGCCTTGGCGATAGGTGCTGCCCCGGAACTAAATCGATATGGAACTCTACTTGCCTCTCGGGAGGCACACCCGACAATTCCTCAGGAAAAACATCCGGGAACTCGCACACTATCAGAACCTCATCAATCGAGCTTGGCCTCCTAGCGGTCACTCGTGTGTCCGTCACATAGGCTATAACCCCGCTGCAGCCCTGCTGCAAACTCTGTCTCGCTCTGGCAGCCGAACAAAACGCTGACCCGCATCCGATACCCTCGCCGTACACCGTAAGTACTCCCCCACTAGGGTCTCGTATCGTCACCAACTGACGCTCGCAGTCTATAACAACTCCAAATTGGCTCAACCAATCCATGCCCACTATGACACATACATCCCCCATTGCAATCGAGACCATGTCTATCGGGAACTCCACACCGAAGATCTCAAGTTTACATCCTCGAATCACATCCGTAGCATACACCGCTCGCTCGTCAGCTATAGAAACTCGCAGAGGTCGAATCAACGCCTCTCGTCGGATACTAATGTGCTGACTAAATGCCAAGGAAACAAATGACCGACTCGCACCCGAGTCAAATAACACCAAAGCAGGTACAAAATTCACAAGAAAGTACCTACGCATATCATAATATAAGCACAACACCTCAAAATCAACATAAATAAATGAAAGAATACATACTAGCCACGACATCGGGTGCTGCACGGACCTCCTCCGCTGTCAACTGGAAGGCTCTCCCGCGAGCCTTCGGTGCCTCGGCCTTCACCGGCCAAACCTCAGCAGTGCGCACGGCGGAAAGGGCAGATCCCTGTTGTGCTCCCTGTGCTGTTCCCCGCAGCTGCGGGCACTCGGCCTTCTGATGGCCCGTCTGGTTGCAATGGAAGCAAACCATGAATCCTTTGGGGTAGTCCTTGGCTATATGCCCCTCCTTACCACATTTGTAGCAAGCACCAGATCGACAAACCCCATCGTGTCCCTTACCGCACTTTCCGCAAGTGCGACCCTTCTGGCCTCCAGATCTCGAATCGGCGGGCTTTGCCCGCTTGGCTGCTGGCTGAGACTGTGTCGGTCACCTATCTATCCCCTGAGACTCGGCCTCCTCCCTAACCTGCGTCTCCAACTCAATCTCCCTCTTCCGGGCATTTGCCTGAAGCTCAGCAAATGTCCGATAAGTCGAGTTCGATACGAACTCCCGAATATCCCTCCTCAGAATGCTCAAATATCGGCTCATGCATGCCTGCTCAGTAGACTCCTGCTTAGGGAAGAACATCGCCCTCTCATGAAACTTCCGGGTAATCACAGTAACTGAATCAGTACCCTGCTTGAGGGTCAAGAACTCCTGAGCCAATCGCTTCCTCTCCACAGGGGGAACATACTCGTCTCTGAACATGGTGGTGAACCTCTCCCAAGTCACCTCAAAAATCTCCGCAAGAGTGAAGCTCTCCGTCACGAACTTCCACCAGTCCTTCGCTCCCAAGCAAAGTTGGTTCAGTGCGAACTGTACTCTCAGATGCTTCGGACATGAACAAGTGTAGAAGCATCCCTCGATATAAGAAATCCATCTCATCGCAGCGATCAGATCCTGCGTCCCATCAAACTCTGGCGGCTTCATGTTGCTGAACTCCCAAAACAATGAGTCACCTCCCTGAGGCCTGGCAGCAGCAACGGCGGCAGTAGGTGCAGCAGCCGCAGCCTCAGTCACTGCTGCATACCGTTCATCGAAAGTCTCAATCAATCTGGTCTTGATAGACCCAAACATCTCGGGAATCTTGGCTCGGATGGCAGCAACCACCTCCTCATGAATCAGCATGTGGATCTCCTCCTCGCTAACACCACTGCTCTCAGGTGTGTGGCGTGTCCCAACCATGATGTCTCTCTGAAATACAACATAAAATATCAGAGACCCGCTCGAGTATACTCGCACTCGATAACACATCCCTACTTGTTCTTTAGTACCCTTGGATTCTTACTTGGACTGCGCACTGATACGGTGTCTTCGGTAGTACAGGCCCTTATACTACCGCTCACACCGCATCAGTATTCACCCCAAGTCCTCCTCCTTGGAACCCAGATCACAATACTATATACCTTGCTAGCATAGGCTACCCTTCGATAGATCTCTTATAATCTCCTTACTGCTATCTACTCACTCTCAAGCAGCAGAAATCTTCCTAGGCTAAGGCATCACAAATCAGGCCACTCTAGTCCTAATTTGAATACCTAGCCTACTCTAGCATGCATATCATATCATAACATATCTCATAACACATAATGTAAGGGTATTTTGGGAAATCACCATTCGGGCACTGGCTGATCGTACACAGTGCTCCGTTCTGCCTTTTTCCAAAATCTTTTACTCTCTTAGAAAAATTGTTTATTTATGAAAAACTTTCTCAAATCCTCAGTTTGAGTTCAGATACATCTGAAGTTGCACCTGAATCCCTCAAACCAAGGCTCTGATACCAACTTGTAACGACGTAAATTTCAAAACAATTTTTCACATTTTAAAAAACACACTTTCATTCATAATTGTTATAAAAATGTCATAGAAGCTTAGAATACCAACACTTTAGCTAGAAACGAAGGAGGGCACTCTTTTAGGGTTTCACTCTCTGGAATGGAGGCTGAGGTCAAGGCCATATCATTCCATTTATAGTGCACAAGCCCCAAATTAGGGTTTTCATTTGGGCTCGCTACGCCCAGTGTATCCAAGCGAGTCCGCGTCCAAAATTAAGCGCGTAAGTACGCGCAGCGTACTCCTCAGTACGTCCAGCGTACTCACAAGCCTAATATTTCACTTAAGGGACTTAATTTGACAACTTGGGAAAGGAGAAGGGTTAAATATCTTTACCTGAATTTCGAGATGTTATAGTATCTACTAATATGTTGGGTAGAACATGGGTAGGTAGATGATGTGTGATAAACAGATGAGAGGCCTCAATGTTGTTTTTGATTCAGTCATCTAGCGGAGTTTAGATGACGACCACAGACTTTTCTAGACAATCCTGTGGAACGCTAGCAGGCTCGCCACCTGTAGGTGTTAATGAACTTAAGTGTTCATTCGTTGTACTCCATCCCCCTCATGGTTGCCTTATTTGACATATATTGTTGGGAAACCCCCGAATGCATGTGTTGTCGCCCCGATGAAATATTCTTAGACTAGGTCCCTTGTGTTAGTTGTTTTAGGGACATAAAGTGAGAATAACGGGAATGGGTAATTGGGTTATTGTTGGTTAATGAAAATAAATTTAATTACTTATTGAGGGTTGAAAACCCTATATGCTCACCAGGCTCCCAAGCCTGACCCACTCAGTTTTCTTTGTATTACAGGTAGTGGCGCCAGAGCATAAGTTGGATGACTTGTCAAGTTATTTTTGGATTATAGACCTATTGTTGTAAATAACTGTTGTAAGGTCTGTATTGAAATGTTTATGCTTTTGGTCTGTTTATCGGAACATGACATCCCGAGTATTGTAATATAATGAAAAATACATTTCTATAAGAAATGCTTTGGTAAATCTTATTTTTATCATATTTTGTTTTGGGAACAAATTCTGCAACTCTTTAAATCAAAGGATTACTCTGAAATCATTTTAAAAGCATAAATTAAACTGGTCTTTTCTTGCCGTGATTTTAGGGATGTCACACGGTTCCCAGGTAATTTCTTTAAGTTTTTAAATGTTTTTTTTTATCTTTGCACAAAAGGCCATTATGTTGGGCGTAATGTGGCTACGATGAGCATAGCTCATTAAGCTGGATCGCGTGTCCCTTTTGAGTACGATGGGTGTACCTAGGGTACACATGGCGTACTCGAGTCAGGGATAAACCCAAATTTTTGGGTCTTAGACCCTATAAAACCTCATTAACTCCCTTGAGGTTCACCTTATCCTCATCCTCCATCCTCTAATTAGTTCCCTCGAAACCTTATCCCATGTTGGGTGAGTATTTAGCCTTTTGAGTGATTTAGTGTGTGTTTGGTTCATTTTGAAGGAAGAGGAACTCCTTGGAGAAGCATTGGGTGGTTTGAAGCTTATAGATCCAGACCTTGCTCACCTTGATCATCCTCCTGGAGGTATAAAGTCTCAACCTTATTGATTCATCTCTTAGATATATCTAGTTAGGGTTTTTGGCATATTTTGGTCCTTTGGTTTGATTCATGTGAGTATAAGTACCTCCAAAAGCTTAGGATAGTATATCTTGGTGATTTTGAGGTCCCTAATGCATAAAAACAACATCTTGATGGCTTTAACTCAACCATGCATGAGTTGATGTTCTTAATATGGAGTTAGAAGGTTAGATTTTGGCTTTGGGCTTCTTTGAGCCTTGCAAAGGAATCAAGTTGATGACTTTATTATTGAAGACATTTCCCAAGAGAAAAATATGAGATTTGGATGTTTAGACTTAAGTTATTAAGTGCTTAATGTGGATTTTGGTCATTAGGGGATACTTTGGGCATAAATATGAGTACGCTCATCGTAATTTGTTCAACCCCGTTTACCCCCTTGCTATTAAAGCTTGTACGCGGAGCATAGCATGGTGTTATGCTTAGCGTACTCACCAATGAACCTTTGGGTCATTATTTGAGCCTTAAGTATTTATGGGTTTGTGCCATTGTTTTGGCCTTAGGTACTTATGGGTTGGGCCATGATTAGATGGGTCAATTAAGAGAAGGGTAAAATGGACTTTTACCCTGAGTGGGTTTGTACCATTTTTCTATAGGTTATCACCCTAATTGTTTATTAGGTTTAGTTTGAATGTGTTCGGTTGAGGAGCCATCGTAGTGTGTGTGGTTGTTCTTTTATTGATTGAGGTGAGTCCCCTCACTGTACTTGTGGTTCGAAGGCACCAATGTCGGCCCACTGGATTATGTTGTAGGATAGTAGTGATCTTTGTGACACTTCTTGGTATGTCTGTATGTGTTTGATGTCTTCGTGACTCTTGATAGTATGACTATATGTGTAGCTGTAGGGGGTGAAATAGACCCGTACTGATTGAAATAGATTTGTACTTGCTGCATGATATGTATGAAGGGACACAGGGAGTCGGAAGGGACTCAGAGAGTCGGAAGGGACTTAGGGCTAAAATAGACGTGTACTTGCTTTGGCATGATATGTATGTATGATATGTATGGTATGTGGTATTTAGGGAACTCACTAAGATTTGTGCTTATGGTTTAAGTTTATGTTTTAGGTACTTCTAGTTTGAAGGGGAAGGGCCCAACCTGATTGCAACGCATCTACCCATGTTTAGCATTTTTATGATTTTGGGATTGTACTCTGATAACTATTTTCACATTGGCATACTTTGATGGTTAATATGAATATTTGATGGATTTTGGTTGACTTAAAAATAAAAATAAAAATCAGTTATGATTTTCGGGATGTTACAAGTTGGTACCAGAGCCTTGGTTTGAGGGATTTGGACACACTCTTGGGTGTTTCTGAACTCAAACTGAGGATTTGGTTAGTTTTTCATAAAATAAATGATTTTCTAAATGAGCTACTACTAGGAAGAAGGGGAGTGATGCATGCAATCGACCGACCTTAAGTAAGTGTTCCTAAAATACACATACTTGTTTATTGATTCAGTATGTGACTATGAGAATATCATGCTACAATAGGGCTATGGATCTGCTTAGAATTGTGTGATAGGAGAGATGCCTTTGTATGCTTATTGTATTAGCATCTAGAAATTCCATGCTAGTATGGATTATTGATGATATGTTAGGATGTCCTGTTAGGTAGTGATCTAGTTAGAACTCAATGCTCGAATACTACTTGCTTTGTGATTTTAAGAACTACTGCTAATGTTAGCTAAATATCAAGCGAATATGATAGGTTACATGTTACAAAAATTAGATAATTTTAGAAGGTTAGGTTTAACTCTATTGCATAGCTCTTGTTTGAGTCCAACAATTGTAGTGTGAGACCTTGCAAACGAAGAATTATCTAGTGCTTGTTGCATGTAGTTATATTTGTAAGGTATTTAGTGGGTGATAGTGAGGGTTTCTTCTACATCTGATGGTAGAGGGTGGTGGGAAGGGAATCCTAGGAGAACCTAGGAGTCATGTTAGCATTAGAGGATGCTTGGTTTAGTGTATTGTGGAATATTGGAATTTAGGGTGTCATTTAGGGGAGTCGAGACGACTCTTGATGAAAGTTTGGATAGGTGTGGAAGGTAGTATTGGGCCCGTACTACTGGAAACACAGGATTCGTACTCGAGTCAAGGGAGTCACAAGGATACTAAGGGACCCGCATGGTGTGGGATTCTTCGAGTGTTTTTCTGATTGTTTGTATGGTTGATTTTTAGTATGGTCATCACTCGAGGTGGTTCAGGCCCTGGTGAAGGATCGGGTTCGGGCTCTGGAGTCGAACCCTTGGATGATCAGATGCAGGAGTTCATTACGTCTAAGATTACATGCAGCATCTTGGAATAGACTCATGTGATCTTTGGTACGATCATGGAGGGTATCATGGAGATTTTGGATGAGCGTCTGGGCACATTTCGCACTGAGATGGTGGCTATAGTGGGTGCATGCTCTCTGACCTTATGAGAGTTTCATGTTTGTGGGGCTCCAGAGTTCTTCGGAATCAAGGACCCCATTGCTAGCAGATGGTGGTTGGCGGACATCGGGACTAGCTTCTGACTTGAGGGGTCAAAGGTCAGGTCTACATCATGTCTTTTGAAGGACAAAGCTTGTGATTGGTGGGAGGAGGTGGATTGTGATTTAGGAGGTGAGGCAGTTCAGACGTTGTCTTGGGATGATTTTTTACGAGATTCAAGCCTGAGTTTGCGTCCATGATTGAGGATTTTTTTTACGAGATTCAAGCTTGAGTTTGCGTCCATGATTGAGGTTCAACAGTTGGCGAGGGAGTTTCAGGACCTTCACCAGACTACCAGGATTGCGGCGGAGATCACCGCCATGTTCCATGATAGGGCCTTTGTTGGTTCCGTAGTATGTGGCGGACAAGGAGATAAAGAAGGTCTGGTACCATGATATGTTGAGAGACAAGATATGGGATTTTGTGAGTATGTCTAGCTGCAAGACATTGGATGATATGATCGCTTGGGCTCGTGAGCAAGAGATTGATCTGGAGACTGTGAGGAAGAGGAAGCCGGTTCAGGAACATGTATCATAGGGCTCAGGTAAGAAGCCCAAGGTTATTGATTCTTCATCGATAGTCCGGAAGGTTTAGAGCCGCTATGGAAAGTGAGGTAAGGCGCACGACGGTGTTTGTAGGATGGGTGGGTCCGACTACTACAAGTGAGGCAATACCGGCTAATTTAGCAGGGATCATCGATGGCCGTCGGGGCAAGGCGGATGCACTAGTTGTGAGGAGCCGAGCTTTCCAGCTGTTGGCTGAGGAGGCTCACACAACACCAGATGTAGTTATGAGTATGTATTTTCTCCCTATTTCATTTATTGTCTTGATGTTTATGCTTATTATATGATTTTTTTATATAGGGATGTTCCTAGTGAATGGTGTTTCAGCTTTAGTTCTGTTTGATTTGGGCGCCACCCGATCATTTGTGTCTCTTGCATTTAGCAAGGGATTCGGTGACACTCCTGGGGAGCTTGATTGTCTGGTATAGGTAGAGATTTTCGATGATCGTCCAGTCCGGGTATCGAGGTTTCATCGGGGTTGTGTTCTGTAGATTTTTAGCGAGCATTATCCGATAGATTTGGTTCATATTCCTTTGTGTGAGAGAAAGGTGATCGTGGGAATGGATTGGTTTAGCCCTAATGGGGCGATGATTGATTGCGGGCACCAGTTAGTTTGAGTTCAAACCCCAAGAGGGGGAGAACTAGTTGTTCATAGTGAGGGAGCTCAGCATGGATTGGCTATTTGTTCGGCTGTGAGAGCTAGGATATATCTGCAGCAGGGTTGTTCTTGTTTCGTGGCTTACATATTGGACGTCATAGAGGAGAAGAAGAGGACGATTGATGATGTGCTAATTGTTCAAGAGTATACAAATGTGTTTTCAGAGGACTTGCCAACAGTGCCTCTAAATGGTAGGTAGAGTTCCATATTGATTTGGTTCCAGGAGCGGCTCCGAAAGCCAAGGCACCCTATAGATTAGCACCGCTAAAGATACATGAATTGTCTACACAACTGCAAGAGATGTTAGACAAGAGACTTATCAGAACGCGTAGTTCACCCTAGGGAGCGCCGATTCTGTTCGTGAAGAAGAAAGATGGCTCCACAAGATGTGAATTGATTACTGGGAGCTGAAAAAGTTAAAGATAAAGAATCGCTACCTACTTCCTGTTGGATTAGTGTCTAAGTCCATAACTATTTTGGTATGTACTTGACCCGATGGTGCATGGTCCTTTTGGGTTGCCTTCACCAAAGCAACTTGATAGGATGAATTATGGAGAGAAAGGATTAAATATGATTTATTAATATATTATGAGAATAATATATTAAAGGAGAAATCATATTGTTTAATTAATATTAGTCAATTATTAGTAATTAGTTTTGTGACTAAAAGAGATTAATTAAACTTAAGGGACTGGAATTGTAATTATAAGATAATTGCAATTTGGGCCATGGATTGTCTTAAATTAAGGAGTGGACGAATTCTATGGGGAAACCCATAAGGAAATCGTGCAAGGCCCTAATTATAGGAGTCTATGGGTTGCTTAGGGCTTAAGCATCCAAATTAGGGTTTCCTTGTTAGATAACCCTAATAGCCTCACTATATATAAGACCCTTATGACCCAAAAACGTGGAGAAGCTTTGTTCTAGGGTTTCACATGTTTTTGGGCAGCCTCCATCCTCTCTCCTCTTCATCCTCTTGCTTATGGTGTTTGTGAACCATTAGAGGAGTGACATTTGTGACTCTAAGCTTTCTAAAGTCAATACAAGGAGATTTGGGATTGTTATTGCTACATAACAATCAAGGCAACATCTTAAACCTATTCTCATGTTAATATGACTACTTGAATGCTAGAATTAGGGTTTATAGTCTTGGATAACTTGCATGTACAATAGAGAAACCTAGATCCAAGCATTAAGGTTTGTATGAGCACATAGGATGTCTTATGACCAAAACCCATCAGTGGTATCAGAGCCTTGATTGGTTTCTATTGTATTGATGCATTGTATGATTGAAAAATTCGATTTTGTGTTTCTGGAGGCTGGACTCGCCGAGTCCATGCTGACTCGACGAGTCCATGCCTGACTCGGCGAGTCGGCTCGTCAGATGGAGGGAAAACCGAGATTTCTTGCTGTTTTTGCTTCAGGATAGTTGCCTTATCATATTAGATCAATATAAATCTGATTTTATGATATATTTGACTATATTCTTGATCCAATTGAAGATATTTATCAATTAATAAAATATTTGTTTCCTTATGTGATAATTGATTAATTATTTTGATTAAATTGGTAAATTGTTTTGCAAGAAATCATTAAATAAATCAAATATGGATAATTATGTGATTAAATGTTAATTTAGATTATTTGTTATTTGATCCTTGTGCTTTGAAAAGTTTCATATTTTCCCCTTTAGGTTTTATAGTTTAAATTTGAACCCAAAAAGTTTTGTTGTTTTGAAATTTAAATAGTTGAAACCCTAATGTTTTGAAAAAAAGGTTTCAAAATTTGCCCTCAAGTTTTGGAATTTAAATTTAGGATTAATAGTCTAATTTTATGTATATTTAAATTCTAAACCCTAATTTAGGATTAATAGTCTAATTTGATGTATATTTAAACTATGGTCTTCCCAAATCCCGTGGAACAAGTATTCCACATGAAGATGGTATTCCACGATTCGATCGAGGAACAAGAAATCATGCTTCACTTCCTCCGCCTTCTCCAATTGTTCTCCCTAACCCACAAGTTCAAAGGCTTGAAAAGTTCAAACTCACTCAAGCCCTTTTGGCAAGTAAACATAAAGAAGGAAAGTCGGTGTGTGCACACGTCCTAGGGATGAAGTCACACATTGATAGGTTAAGAATGTTGGGATCCGTTGTCTGTGAGGAAGTGGCTGTTGATTGGGTTCTTCAGTCACTTCCTAACTCATATAGTGAGTTCGTGAGAGAGTACTATATGATAAACCGCGACGTGACCCTTATAGATCTCACCTATATGCTTATTGTTGCTGAATCAACAATGGTTTGGCACAATAGAAAAGCAAAGTTGATTGGTGAATCTGCCTTCAAGACCTCTATGGATATGGACAATGGCAACGAAAAACATGCTATGATCGAAAAGTTTGATCATAAGAGAAAGGCAATGTCTGAAGTAGTTCCATGTCATGTTCCAAAAGAGTCAATTTGCTTTTATTGCCAAGAGAAAGGGCATTGGAGACAAAGCTGCCCCATTTACCTACGAGATCTAAGAGATGGGAGAGTCGAAACGTATGGCTCTAATATAGGTAAAATCCATTGACTAACTCTTTTAAGCTTCTATTCTAGATTCTTAATACATAATGTGATAAGATTGAAATTGATGTTTTGTAGGATCGAAGAAAAGAAAGGAAGCTTAAGGGAAGAAGTGAGCAGAATCTAACCGTGAAGGAATGGATTTCGATCGCATTTCTCGAAGATTAGATTCTTGAGCTACTACTTAGAGTTAGAATTAGATTGCTAAGAAAGATGTATTAGCATAATTTTTCAATGAATTGCATTGTAAGGACAAAATTTTTCCGCAATAAAATAAATTTTGATTTTATATTATTTATTTATCCTTGCAATGGCGTATATGAAAAATTGATGTTTGAATTTTCTATTATTAGCAATAATGAATTTGGTTCTTATTTATGTTATTTATGAAAAGTCGAGAATTTACCAAATAGGGAGAGTTTCTCATCGCCCAAGTTTCAATTGGACAGAAACTTGGAATCATGCAACTTGGTTGCACGATGAATGAGAAATTTCATATTTGGAAATTAGACTAATTCATTGACAAAGTGTCAAGTGAAAGACTAGGAGATCGAGCACACAAAGTTGCGTGTTGATCAAGTCCATCATAACAGTAACAAAGATATTCGTCATGTTTTACTAAAAGTTTGGTAAATGTGATTATACTTACAAGATTAAGTGTAATTATGAATTGATTGAAAAGGTTTAAATCAATAGCAAAACGAATAAGAAGAATCAAGTAGGAAGAAAGATAAAATTTTCTCCATTCTAAGAAGAAGGGAGAGTAACTTTTATGCTTTATGATAGGTCTTAATGATTAAGAACCATATCTCAATTAATCCTCTAAGTGAGTCTTAGCATAATTGTATGTTTGAGAAGAGGAATCAAGAATTGAAGAAATGGTTAAATCAAGAAGTCAATCATACTTCGTTCCAAAACAAGTCTTAGAGTTAAGATTGTGACATTGAGTGGAAAAGTATTAAGAATGTTTATAACATTCATCAAATGTGGAAAGTTGTGATGTCTTGGATAAGACAAAGACCAACTAGGACCAATTTATGAAGAGTTTTGATAAAAGCTACACTAACTCTTGAATATTTGTTTGTCAAGAAATGTTTTGACAAGAGAATCTTATATGTCAAGGAGTTAGTGGGAGTCTTAATGGTCTTGAAAGGTTTCAAGAACAAATTAAATAAACCTTATCGATCATCACTAGCACACGAGTTGAGGTTTACAACCTATCGTGTTGACATTATTTTGTTTTTGTGCCAATCCAATCGAGTTAATTATGCATGTGAGTCCTATGAGTTCTCATTTGAATGCATAAAAGGAAAGGACCTTGATCAATGGAAAGTACATTGATAAGAAAAGGTGAGTTGCTTAACTACTTGGAAGACATGGTGGGCAGCTGTGCTACCATAAGACAAGAAATCGAGATTAAGAAAGTTCGATCCATATGAGTTTGAATTTGTCGTAAACTTTGGTTTTGACAAATTCACATGGATAGGAACAAATACACCATTTAAATCTAAGTGTCATAAGATTTCCTCCTTCATGAAAATGATTGTGAGGAAATGATTTCACTAAGAAAGATTTTAATTGTAAAATTGCATTCTCGAATTCAATTATGGTTACGGTATCCCTTTCCATAATTTGAATTGTGAAGTTTGGCAATTATTTAGACACACATATGAACTATCTAAGGCAAAGGTGTATAAGTTCAAGCAGCCTTGATAAAAGATTATCAAAGCATTAGGTATTGGAAACATGAACTTAAGAAATTCAATAAGTATTGTTTTTCTGAAAGTTAGGTTGTTTTTGAATGCATGTCAAAGCTAGTAAGAGCATAAGTGTTATGTTTTATAATAATCATCATGATAGTGGGAGCATAAATGTTATGATTGTATGATTATTAAGGCACGTATTGCAAATTGGCAATATTAATTATAGAAAACAAGAGTTATACCTTGCAAAGTCGTAAGGGTTGTAAAGTTGTTTTGCTATAATTAAGGGAGAGAATATTATGCTTCATTTCAAATCTAAAGGATTAGGTTGAGAAATGTTAATAAATTTACTCAAGGGTACATAGTGTGTTCTTAAAATTTCGATTATGATTACGACATTCCTCTTCACAATTCGAATTTTGAGAACATGGCAAATAAAACATTATGCGTCGTGTCCCATACGCTTCGGGTATAGGATCGATTGCAAATGCTTTAATGTTTGACCATTCTAAAATTTTCCAAATGTCGAGCGCATTTAGAGGGAAAAGGGACTAGAATTGGTTTTGACTAAAATAATTAAACAACTACCAAAGGATAATCCAAAGTTTGACGAGGATTGGTCGCTTGTGAGTAGTTGGAAGCATGGTATTGGATGGACCATATCGACATAGAAAAGATTCTATTAAGAATGAGTTGTCATATGGAAATTATGGAAATGTTTCCATATTGGATGGACCATATCGACATCATTACGAATAGAAAAGATTCTATTAAGAATGAGTTGTCATATGGAAAATATGGAAACGTGTCCATATTGAGAATTGGATATTGAAAATCTATGACTAGATTAGAAACTTTTATGCAAAGGATGTTCAAAGGAATGTACTTTGAGTGAGAGACATCATATCTAAGGAACTGTCTTGTAACAATCTCCAATAGAGAACTTTGTAATATCATTGTCAATAGTCTTTGTGACTTTGGTGCAGTGACATTACGAAAGGATCATTGCATAAAATGTTAGAATCTAACATATTCTATAAGTGGCAAGAATTTGATATTCTTACACTTGTGAAAAAGGATTTGGAGTTGTGAAATGAGAATGATTGGAAATGTGTTCAATTTGATCTATTTCACAAAGTAAGAACCATAGGTAAACATTGTGTGCATGCTAGGAGCATGGGACAAGTGTAATAATTCAAGTAAGAAGTTGATTACCCGAAATGACAAATAATGAGTAATCGATATGGTGATAAATAAAAGGAGTTTTATTTATACTCAAAGGTTTGAGGCCATATGGGATTAGTATTATTCTTGTGTTTCACATTTGCATGTTTTGACTTCCAGAATAATTGAATTTATTAAGAATAATCGAATTATTCGAACGGGCCACAGTCGCTCATATGTTGGAAGTAGATATGAATGAAGACTGTCGTGAATTGGTGTGTGGATTGTCTAAAAGAGTATTAGACATAAGCAAATGTTTGTTGCAACATTCATGAGTGCGTATGAATATGATTTGAGCATTGGATTAAACCCACGCTCACTTGGATCACTCCATGAATTGTATCACGAGTGATTGGTGAGACAATAACATCTTATATTCTTGAAACCGAGATGTGTGAGTTGTATCTTGCAAATCGGTTGCACATTGATAATATCTAAACGCACTAGTAACTTGGTGTTATAAAACATATTGTTGTGTGTGATTCGGTGAGTGAGTGCAAGCGAGCATTGAATCAAAGTTTATCCGTTCCTTTTATCCAAAGAAGGATAAAAGCGATATCTTTGGGCCCCTCGATGATTTAGTGATGACAAACGTAAATGCTCGGCCGGGCTAGGGATAATTTGATTTGTTCAATTAGTCAGTCGTCATAAATCGGGAATCGTGATATAGTACAAAGAGAATGATTTGAAATCATATCTCATATGATATCTAGAATGGAGGAATATATGATCCCTTATCTTAAGGACACGTGTATCTGATAGGATCAGAGTTAACAACGGCTTTGGAAAGCTACGATTGCAGATCAGGATCTGAAGTCATACGTATAATAGTTATTAGACTCATCCAAGTGGGAGACTGTTGGATTAGTGTCTAAGTCCATAACTATTTTGGTATGTACTTGACCTGATGGTGCATGGTCCTTTTGGGTTGCCTTCACCAAAGCAACTTGATAGGATGAATTATGGAGAGAAAGGATTAAATATGATTTATTAATATATTATGAGAATAATATATTAAAGGAGAAATCATATTGTTTAATTAATATTAGTCAATAATTAGTAATTAGTTTTGTGACTAAAGAGATTAATTAAACTTAAGGGACTGGAATTGTAATTATAAGATAATTGCAATTTGGGCCATGAATTGTCTTAATTTAAGGAGTGGACGAATTCTATGGGGAAACCCATAAGGAAATTGTCCAAGGCCCTAAGTAAAGGAGTCCATGGGTTGCTTAGGGCTTATGCATACAAATTAGGGTTTCCTTGTTAGATAACCCTAATAGCCTCACTATATATTAGACCCTTATGACCCAAGAACGTGGAGAAGCTTTGTTCTAGGGTTTCACATGTTTTTGGGCAGCCTCCATCCTCTCTCCTCTTCATCCTCTTGCTTATGGTGTTTGTGAACCATTAGAGGAGTGACATTTGTGACTCTAAGCTTTCTAAAGTCAATACAAGGAGATTTGGGATTGTTATTGCTACATAACAATCAAGGTAACATCTTAAACCTATTCTCATGTTAATATGATTACTTGAATGCTAGAATTAGGGTTTATAGTCTTGGATAACTTGCATGTACAATAGAGAAACCTAGATCCAAGCATTAGGGTTTGTATGAGCACATATGATGTCTTATGACCAAAACCCATCACTTCCAAGGATTGATGATTAGTTCAACCAACTTCAGGGTGCGTCTTGGTTTTCCAAGATTGATTTGCGTTAGGGTTATCACCAGATGAGGGTAGATGAGAATATTCTTAAGACGACCTTCAAGACTCGTTATGGTCATTATGAGTTCGTTCGTTCGTGTTTGATGCCTTTTGGACTCACCAATGCCCCAACAACATTCATGGATCTCATGAGCTGGGTTTGCAGATTGATGTTGGATCAGTCGGTCATTGTGTTCACTGATGATATCTTGGTCTATTCTAAGACCAATGAGCAACATGACTGTACCATCCCCAAAATCTCGGCCAGAAAAGACCGATTTTCATTTATGTTTTTAAAATAATTTCAAAGTAAATCCTTTTGATTTGAAAGAGCTGCGGAATTTGTTCCCAAAAACAAAGTATGATAAAATAATATTTACCAAAGCATTTCATAAAGAAATGTATTTTCATTATATAACCAAAACTCGGGATGTCATGTTCCGATACAGACCATAAAGCATAAACGATAACATTACAAGTCATTCAACAAATATATACATATACAGACTTGTAAACAAAACAACTTGATGATTATCCATCTTATGCCCTTGCGCCACCTCCTGTAATACAAATAAAACTGAGTGGGTCAGGCTTGGGAGCCTGGTGAGCATATAGGGTTTTCAACCCACAATAAATAATTAGATTTAATTCCACCAACCAACAATAACCCAATTACACATTCTCGTTATTCTCACTTTACGTCCCTAAGACAACTAACATAAGGGACCTAGTCTAATAATATATTTCATCGGGGCGACAACACATGCTTCGGGGGTTCCTCAGCAATATAAGTCAAATAAGGCAACCATGAGGGGGATGGAGTACAACGAATGAACACCCAAGTTAATTAACACCTATAGGTTATGAGCCTGCTAGCGTTCCACTAGACTGTCTAGAATAGTCTGTGGTCGTCATCTAAACTCCGCTAGATGACTGAATTCAAAAACAACATTGAGGCCTCTCATCTGTTTATTACACACCAACTATCTACCCATGTTCTACCCAACATATTAGCAGATAAAAATATACATTTTTATACATAGTTTAAAACCTGTATAGCATGCTTTAATCAATACATATTCCACATAACAGATGAGGCACACACACATAACACGTATTTCATAGAAAATAAATCAGATCTATGAGATAGAAGAGAGTGAATATACATTCATACATATAACAACAAAATATACACATAACACGTATTTTATATAAAATACTTCATAATTATGCGTTAGAAGAAAGTAACCACACACTCACTTGATCAGAAGATGATTGAACAACACTACGACTTGTAGAAGTAGTATTCTTTGCTAGATCTAGAAGATCTTCACAAAAATCGAACTTCTCCCGGGCAGAGCTTCGGCTCGGGAATCGCACCTCTCGGGATCTCGGGAGTGTAAAACTTCCTTCTTAACTTGGATATAAGATCCGGGGTGTCGGGATGGCTTCGGGGGTTTACACGCAGAGCTTCGACACAAAAAAGAAAGGAACTGAGCAAATATGCCCGGAACCCTCGCATCCTATTTATAGGAGGCTGAAGCCTCGCAGTACGCTAGGCGTACAGCCGTACAAGGGGCGTACGCGTCCGAATTCGTCACTGCATGCGTCATCCGAAGAACTCGAGTGCGAGGTGTGTCATGCTTCGCTGTACGCTGGGCGTACTTTGGGTAAGTCCGATGACTCCCCTTCGGATAATACCAGATTTATTAATTAAATTTAAATATTAATTATTTAATAAACTTCGGAAATTCATATCTTCTTCATACGAACTCCGTTTTCGACGTTCTTTATATCCACACGTAGGTGACACTACGCTCTACAACTCTCGTTTAGACCCCGTCGGCTAATTTTGAATTTTACTTTTATTATTTATTTTTAGTAGGCCTGGACAGGAAAACTTCGTTATAAATTCATAACTTCTTCGTCCGACGTCCGTTCTCACCTAACTTTTCATCGTTTTGCTACTATCAACGAGATCTTCGATTCTCGTTTAGATTGTTTCGGCTAAAAACCGCTCGATCTCAAATCGAGTATTCGGGCTGCATACAGCCAAGTCGAAACTTCAGAAAATCATAACTTCCTCATACGAAGTCAGATTTGGGCGTTCCTTTTATGCACGCTCTCGGTTTAATGAACTCTACGAATTTTGTTTAGATCACTAAGGCTAAATATCGCTCTAACGTAAATTTCACTTTTTACGTCATTCAACGTTGCCGGTTCTGTCGCGAAACTTCGACATGTCATAACTTCTTCGTTATAACTCGGATTTCGGCATTTTTTATATCTTCGGAATACTTGTTTCGACCACTACATCTTTATGAAAAGATATCGGGCTTATCTCACACTTTAATTTTGACGCTTATTTTATTGTTAATTAATCAAATCACATAATTAAGCAATTAAGCACACAAATACACATAATTCACATAATACTCAAATATTTCATCATTAATACTCCAAAAAGAGTTACAAGGGTTAACCTAGACTATTACATCAATGATAATGCGTAGGCTGGAAACGCGGGCATTACAATTCTCTCCCCCTTAGGATGATTCCGTCCTCGGAATCACACATCAACAAACAAATACGGATAGCGACTCAACATGTCACTCTCCGTTATCCAGGTGAGGTTTGGCCCATTCGAATGTTTCCAACGGACAATCACTAATTCGACCATCTTGCGTCGAAGCTTCTTAGTCTTTCGGTCAACAATTGACTCTGGTTCTTCAATTAACCTCTTGTTTTCATCAATTCTCAATTCGGACATTGGAATTATGTCGGGAACTTCTCCCGTGAATTTCCTCAAATAACACACATGAAAAGTGTTGTGAATTCCATTCAGTTCTTCGGGTAATTCGAGCTTGTAAGCTTGGTTCCCAACCCTCTGAAGAACTTTAAACGGTCCAATAAACCTTGGACTCAACTTTCCCCTTTTACCAAATCTTATAAGTCCCTTCCACGACGAGACTTTAAGCAAATCCAAATCTCTAACTTCGAAGGTCATTGGCCTTCACTTCTTGTCAGCATAGCTCTTTTGACGATCTTGAGCTGCTAACATTCTTTCCCTGATTATTTTCAACTTTTCAGCGGTTTGATGGACCATCTCGGGACCCATAAACTGCTTTTCCCCAGCCTCAAGCCAACAAGACGGCATACGACACTTTTGTCCGTACAAAGCTTGATAAGGTGCCATCTTTATGCTCGAGTGGAAACTATTATTGTAGGAAAATTCTACCAAAGGTAAATGTTCATCCCAGTTACCTAGGAATTCCAGGGTACATGCTCTTAGCATATCTTCAAGTGTTTGTATTGTTCTTTCACTCTGACCATCAATCTGCGGATGGTAAGTTGTACTTAAACACAACTTGGTACCCATTTCCTCTTGTAGACTTTTCCAAAACCTTGAGGTGAAACGGCTATCACGATCCGATACAATCGTTAACGGAACACCGTGAAGCCTCACAATTCCCTTCACGTAAGAATTCGCAACCTTTTCCATAGACCATTTCTCCTTGGCTGCTATGAAATGTGCACTCTTAGTGAATCGATCAACGACCACCCAAATCATGTCGTGACCACTTTTTGTTCTGGGTAGTTTAGTGACAAAATTCATCGCAATGTCTTCCCATTTACCCATAGGCACAGGTAAAGGTTCTAAACTCCCATATGGTTTCTGATGTTGCGTCTTGACTCTCGCACAATTCACACACTCGGCCACATACTTTGCAACATCAAGCTTCATCGTCGGCCACCAGTAGTAGGGTTTCAGGTCCCCATACATTTTAGTGCTACCAGGATGAATCGAGTACATGGTTTTGTGAGTTTCTTCCATCAGAAGATCTCTTATCCTTCCTGACTTAGGTACCCAAATACGATCTTGGAATACCTTCAGTCCATGACCGTTTATACCGAACACTAACGTTTTACCCAAACGTTCCTCCTTTCGGTCATTCTTCTCTAAAGCTTCTTATTGAGCTTTTTTTAAACTCTCCACAATTGTCGAGACAACTTCTATTCTCAATGCTCTTGGCCTTTTTCTCTCAACATTGACTTTCCGACTAAGAGCATCAACAACAACATTAGCTTTACCAAGATGGTAAAGTATCTCACAGTCGTAGTCCTTGAGTTACTCTAACCAGCGTCGTTGCCTCATATTCAATTCTTTCTGATTAAAGAGATATTGGAGACTCTTATGATCAGTGAAAAGTTTACACTTCGTGTCATAGAGGTAATGCCTCCATATTTTCAGAGCGAAAACTACCGCTTCCAACTCCAAATCATGAGTCGGGTAATTCTTTTCATGCTCCTTCAGTTGTCGAGATGCATATGCGATCACCTTATCTCTTTGGGTCAAAACACAACCCAATCAAACTCCATACGCATCGCTATAAACAACGAAGTCTTCAACTCCATCGGGTAGAGATAAAATCGGTGCCTCGCATAGCTTCTTCTTTAGCTTCTCGAATGCTTCTTTATGCTTATCACTCCAAGCATAAGCAGCTCCTTTGTGGGTCAAAGCTGTTAATGGAGTAGCAATCGAAGAAAAGCCTTGGATAAACCTTCGGTAATATCCGGCTAATCCTAAAAAGCTTCGGATCTCCGTGGGACTTTTCGGTTGTTCCCACTTCATCACAACTTCAATCTTTGCCGGATCAACCACTATCCCTTCTTGGTTGACCACATGACCCAAGAATTGGACTTCTCGAATCCAAAAATCACATTTGGAGAACTTTGCATACAGCTTCTCATTCTTCAAGACTTCTAACACTTCTCGCAAGTGTCTGCCATGCTCCTCTTGGCTTTTCGAGTAAATCAGAATGTCGTCTATGAACACTATCATAGATTTATCAAGGAACGGATTACAAACCGTATTCATCAAATCCATGAATGCTGCTAGAGCATTGGTTAGTCCAAACGACATAACCAAAAACTCGTAGTGTCCATATCGTGTTCTGAATGCAGTCTTCTCTATATCTTGCTCTCTTACTTTTAGCTGATGATATCCTGACCTAATATCGATCTTCAAGAAATAGCTCGAACCTTGCAATTGATCAAACAGGTCATCAATCCTCGGCAACGGATATCTATTCTTTATTGTTGCCTTGTTCAGCTCTCTGTAATCGATGCACATTCTCATACTTCCATCTTTCTTCTTCACGAATAACACCGGAGCTCCCCAGGGTGATGAACTAGGTCTAATGAAACCTTTGTCCAATAACTCCTGAAGTTGCATCTTCAGCTCCTTCATCTCCGTCGGTGCCAATCGGTAAGGTGCTTTTGCTATTGGCGTGGTTGCTGGTAACAAGTCAATACGGAATTCCACTTGTCGATCAGGCGGTAATCCAGGAAGATCTTCGGGAAATACCTCCGGATAATCACACACTACTGGTATACTCTGCATCACCTTCTTTTCCTTCTTAGCATCGATCACGAATGCTAAATATGATCTACACCCCTTGGTCAACACTTTCTGGCTTTCATTAGGGAAATGATTCCAGAATTTACTCGGCGTTTGTCCCCATACACCATAAATAACTCTTTCCCAGTTGGGTTTACCTTAACTATCTTCTTCTTGCACAATATTTCGACATCATTAACGCTAAGCCAATCCATTCCCAAAACGATGTCGAAACCATTAAGTTAGATAGGTAATAATTCCTCGTGAAACTTATTCCCATTAAGGTCGATTAAGATGTTTTTCATACGATGGCTAACAGGTACAAACTTGCCACTAGCAACTTCGACTAATAAAGCATTATCTAGTCTATCAACAGGCAAAGCTAGTTTTCTACCAAACTCATGCGAAATAAAGGAGTAGTTGGCTCCAGAATAAAACAAAATTTGAGCAGGTAATTCGTTTACTAGAAAGGTACCTGAAGCGACATCAGCTTCATCTTTCGCAGCCTCAAGTGTCATCTAGAAGGCTCTCGCCTTCGGCTTTGGTGGAATGTTGAGCTTGCTGCCTCCTTCTTCTTCGGACAGTCTTTCAAAATGTGCCCCTCTTCATTACAACCAAAACACATCTTTTTGTTGTTCGGACACTCATTGGCAAAATGCTCAATTTTTCCACACTTGTAGCAGGTTACATCCTCACTACATTTTCCAAAGTGCTTTTTCTTACACTTATCACACCACTTCGCTTCTCCTCCTTTTCCTCCACCAAACTTTTTTGAATCAGATTTCGAAAATTTGCTTTTCTTACCGGAACCAGATGTTCCCTCAAACTTTCTCTTCTCACCAACCTCAACCTTGTTGGTGGTTCTCCCCTTAATCATGCTCTTAACAGACTTGGCAGCCCAGATAGCTGCCTCTAGAGTATGTGCCTGACGTACTCGCACCTCGTACTCCCATGGGAGTCCCTTCGCATACCGGTCCACCTTTGTAAGCTCGTATGGAACGATACGCAAGGCAAACTCCATCTTATCTGTAAAGTTGTTATTGTATTCATCAACTGACATGCTCCCCTTTGTCAATGTCATAAACTTGTTCTCCAATTCCAACAGATTTTGAGCCGAACAGAACTTGTGTTTGAACTGTGCTAAGAATTCTACCTATGACAATTGTAGTGGCTCATTAGGGCTTAAAGTCTTCCCTAGTGTGTTCCACCAACGAACGGCTCCACCTCGAAACTGACGCACTGCATAGGTAGTCTGCAACTTGCCTCTGCAACCACAAGTCATGAAGGCTAACTCCATTTCTGAGATCCAATCCATAACTCCAATCGGATCCTCCTTTCCATTGAAGGTCGATGGTTTGCAAGTTAGAAAGTCCTTGTACTTGCAACCCATTCCATCATTCCTTTCGTCATGGTTGTTTTGCCTAACTATCGGTGGGTTGGCTTGAATAACAGATCCACTGAAGTTTCCACCTTCCGAGTGCCCTTCATTTAAATCGGGCTCTTCCACTTGAATTGACAGTTCTTCACAATTCTGTTGAAGCAACCGCCTAGTCTCCTCCATTTGACAATCCAACATTGTTTGACTCATCATTTGTACACCAGCCATCGTTATCGGCTCAGGTGCTGCTGCTACGACAGGTATTTGCTCAATCACTGGTGGTTGATTCCTGTTTTCATCAACATTTCCAGCTCCACTTCTTGTTCTCACTATTTTTGATCTACACACCCAATAAGGTGAAATTAGATCCTCATTTACGATAGATATTCAAATCATCCTTATCACTCTGAAACGTTTACATGCTAGTTCTAATATCGTAGACGTACGATTAGAATCCTACACACATAAGGTTTTCAGATCCGGTCGGCAACAGACCATAGATCCGAACAAATAATATCATATATGTCAACATATAACATTTAGTACATAAAAGCATTTTAGGCAACTTTCCTAAAATAAACTAGTGCTCATGTCTAAAATATAACAGACACACATCTCAAAATTTCACTTAGCATTCTAAGTTTAAGTCTAGAAATCCTACAAATTTCTAGTTCGCTTAAACTAATGCTCTGATACCAACTGTGACATCCCCAAAATCTTGGCCAGAAAAGACCGATTTTCATTTATGCTTTTAAAATAATTTCAGAGTAAATCCTTTTGATTTGAAAGAGCTGCGGAATTTGTTCCCAAAAACAAAGTATGATAAAATAATATTTACCAAAGCATTTCATAAAGAAATGTATTTTCATTATATAACCAAAACTCGGGATGTCATGTTCCGATACAGACCATAAAGCATAAACGATAACATTACAAGTCATTCAACAAATATATACATATACAGACTTGTAAACAAAACAACTTGATGATTATCCATCTTATGCCCTTGCGCCACTTCCTGTAATACAAATAAAAATGAGTGGGTCAGGCTTGGGAGCCTGGTGAGCATATAGGGTTTTCAACCCACAATAAATAATTAGATTTAATTCCACCAACCAACAATAACCCAATTACTCATTCCCGTTATTCTCACTTTACGTCCCTAAGACAACTAACATAAGGGACCTAGTCTAAGAATATATTTCATCGGGGCGACAACACATGCTTCGGGGGTTCCTTAGCAATATAAGTCAAATAAGGCAACCATGAGGGGGATGGAGTACAGCGAATGAACACCCAAGTTAATTAACACCTACAGGTTATGAGTCTGCTAGCGTTCCACTAGACTGTCTAGAATAGTCCGTGGTCATCATCTAAACTCCGTTAGATGACTGAATTCAAAAACAACATTGAGGCCTCTCATCTGTTTATTACACACCAACTATCTACCCATGTTCTACCCAACATATTAGTAGATAAAAATATACATTTTTATACATAGTTTAAAACATGTATAGCATGCTTTAATCAATACATATTCCACATAACATATGAGGCACACACACATAACACGTATTTCATAGAAAATAAATCAGATCTATGAGATAGAAGAGAGTGAATATACATTCATACATATAACAACAAAATATACACATAACACGTATTTTATATAAAATACTTCATAATTATGCGTTAGAAGAAAGTAACCACACACTCACTTGATCAGAAGATGATTGAACAGCACTACGACTTGCAGAAGTAGTATTCTTCGCTAGATCTAGAAGATCTTCACAAAAACCGAACTTCTCCCGGGCAGAGCTTCGGCTCGGGAATCGCACCTCTCGGGATCTCGGGAGCGTAAAACTTCCTTCTTAACTTGGATATAAGATCCGGGGTGTCGGGATGGCTTCGGGGGTTTACACGCAGAGCTTCGACACGAAAAAGAGAGGAACTGAGCAAATATGCCCGGAACCCTCGTGTGACATCCCCAAAATCACGGCCAGAAAAGACCGGTTTGTTTATGCTTTGTTTAAAAATCAGAGTTACATTTTAAATGAAAGTGTTGCGGAATTTGTCCCAAAACAAAAATATGATAAAGATTTATCAAAAGCATTTCCATAGAAATGTATTTCATTAAAAGACTCGGGATGTCATGTTCGTACAGATCAAAAGCATAAACAGTACAATATAAGCCTTACTACATTATTTCATATCTACAGGCCTATATCCGTAATCCCTCGTCCAAAACATCACACCTATGCTCATGCGCCACTACCTGTAATACATAAAACTGAGTGGGTCAGGCTTGGGAGCCTGGTGAGCACATAGGGTTTTCAACCCACAATAAATAAGTTTATTAATTTCATCGATCAACAATAACCCAATTACCCGTCCCCGTTATCCTCACTTTACGTCCCTAAACACCTACCATAAGGGACCTAGCCTAAGGATCATCATCGGGACGGACACTACTGCTAAGGGGATTCCTCAGCAATAAATGTCCTAAAGGCAACCATGTGGGGGATGGAGTACACCGGTGAACATATCGTTCACAAACACCTACAGGTTGCGAGCCTACTAGTGTTCCACTGGACTGTCTAGAAGAGTTCGTGGTCGTCATCCATACTCCGCTAGATGACAGAATCAACAACATCAACATCGAGGCCTCTCATCATTTTATCACACATCACCTATTGCATCTACCCATGTTTTACCCCAACATTTTCGTAGATATAAAATACATATACAGTTTAAATCATTGAAAACATGTATAACAACGTTCATCTAGCATAGATAGCAAGTATTCAGATAATATGCAAACATAGCACGTAATTTATATAAAATACTTCATATCTATGTGTAAGTTGAAAGTAACTATGCACTCACTTGTTAAGGTGATGATTCCAAAATCGGGCAGCGCTTGCTTCTAACGATTCTATTTTCCTTCGACGAAACCTAGCATTATTATCGCTAAATTTTAGTCTAATATTTACCGTGACCAACTATTAGTCTTAGTATTATTATTATTATATAAGCGTTAAACAATATTTTCCAACCACTATGTACAGACAGGGGCCAGACATAAAACACCGGAGGGCAGGACCATTTTGGCATATAGCACTTCTGAAATCCAACAACCCTATGCGGCCCTTTAAACCAGATTCCCCGTACCGCGAGTAGTTAAAAAAAATATTATAACGACACTTATATAAGTTATAATAATAGCTCAAATATTTATTATAAGTTCATAATAACAATACTAATTTTAAATATAAGCTATATTAAAATAAGGTAAGCATAACTTACTTACAAGGGGGTTTTAGCTAGGAGTCGGGCTCTGCAGGGGCAGAACTTCGTCGCTGAATCTTTCTAAGAAAGATTCGTGCAGCGCTTCAGCGCTCACCTTACTATACTAAGCTACAGAAAGAGAAGTCGAATCACGAGGGACCGAAATGCTCGGGGGATAAGGAGAGAAAGACTCTTGAATCAAGAGAATGGTGCAAGAAATATGAGAGCCCAAGGCTCTTATTTATACTAATTGAATTTTCAAAAACTACCCTCCATAATTACTTAATGACCTTTTAGTTATATAAACAACTAAACACCCCTCTATAATACTATTATAAATGGATTTAATGATATTTGTACTAAACTAATGTCGAAAGAACTCAACATTAGTCTTATAATGACCGCATCGTCGATACCTTTCTAATGATATATACATATGTATATATATATATATATATGTGTACGTATACATGATTTATACTTAATTTTAATACGTAAATATGTTATTATAATTTGTAACTCGTTCATACGAACTCCGTTTTTGACGTTCTTTATATCCACGCGTAGGTGAAGACGTACTCTACAACTTTCGTTTAGATCACTAAGGCTAAATCTCGCTCTATCGTAAATTCACTATTCACGTTTCCCGGTATCGTGCTGGTTCTGTCGTGAAACTTCGACGGGTCATAACTTCTTCGTTATAACTCGGATTTCGGCGTTCCTTATATGCACGGAAACCTTGAGACATATTCTACAACTTTATGTAGAGATATCGGGATTATCTCACACTTTAATTTTGACGCTCATTTTTATTCTTTATTAATTATACATTTATAATTAAATAATAAACACATATAATTCACATAATACTCAAATATTTCATCGTTATTACTTCAAAAAGAGTTACAAGAGTTGACCTAGACTATTACATTGACAAAAATGCTTAGCCCTGAAACCCGGGCGTTACACCTCGCATCCTATTTATAGGAGGCTGAAGCCTCGCAGTACGTTGGGCGTACAGCTGTACGCGGGGCGTACGCGTCCGAATTCGTCACTGCATGCGTCATCCGAAGAACTCGAGTGCGAGGCGTGTCATGCTTCGCTGTACGTTGGGCTTACTTCGGGTAAGTCCGATGACTCCCCTTCGGATAATACCAGATTTATTAATTAAATTTAAATATTAATTATTTAATAAACTTCGGAAATTCATATCTTCTTCATACTAACTCCGTTTTCGACGTTCTTTATATCCACGCGTAGGTGAAACTACGCTCTACAACTCTCGTTTAGACTCCGTCGGCTAATTTTGACTTTTATTTTTATTATTTATTTTTAGTAGGCCCGGACAGGAAAACTTCGTTATAAATTCATAACTTCTTCGTCTGACGTCCGTTCTCGCCTAACTTTTCATCGTTTCGCTACTATCAACGAGGTCTTCGATTCTTGTTTAGATTGTTTCGGCTAAAAACCGCTCGATCTCAAATCGAGTATTCGGGCTGCATACAGCCAAGTCGAAACTTCAGAAAATCATAACTTCCTCATACGAAGTCAGATTTGGGCGTTCCTTTTATGCACACTCTCGGTTTAATGAACTCTACGAATTTTGTTTAGATCACTAAGGCTAAATATCGCTCTAACGTAAATTTCACTTTTTACGTCATTCAACGTTGTCGGTTCTGTCGCGAAACTTCGACATGTCATAACTTCTTCGTTATAACTCGGATTTCGGCATTCTTTATATCTTCGGAATCCTTGTTTCGACCACTACATCTTTATGCAAAGATATCGGGCTTATCTTACACTTTAACTTTGACACTTATTTTATTCTTAATTAATCAAATAACATAATTAAGCAATTAAGCACACAAATACACATAATTCACATAATACTCAAGTATTTCATCATTAATACTCCAAAAAGAGTTACAAGGGTTAACCTAGACTATTACATCAATGATAATGCCTAGCCTGGAAACGCAGGCGTTACAATGACGATCATCTATGAGAGGTTCTGGAGACACTAAGGAAGGAGAGACTATATGCCAAGTTCTGAAAGTGCGAGTTCTGGTTGCGCGAGGTGCAGTTTATGGGGCATCTTGATATGTATGGCATGTGGTATTTAGGGAACTCGCTAAGCTTTGTGCTTACGGTTTAAGTTTATGTTTCAGGTACTTCCAGTTCGAAGGAGAAGGGACCGGCCTGATCGCAACGCATCTACCCATGTTTAGCATTTTTATGATTTTGAGATTGTACTCTGATAATTGTTTTCACATTGGCATACTTTGATGGTTAATATGAATATTTGATGGAATTTGGTTGACTTAAAAAAACCACTTATGGTTTTCGGGATGTTACATGATAATAGTTGGTTTTGCGGGTTTGATATATTATCATTAAAACATCATGGGATTGAAAACCTATGTATCTCCCCAGGTTTCCCAACTTGATCCACTTATTTTATATGCATCACAGGTAGCGGTGTTAAGACTTATAAAGACTTGAATAGGATGCAAAGTGATTAAAGAGAAGACCCGCAATAGTGTTCATGACTGTTAGGTCTTTTATGTTGTAACATATGTTGTGTATCGATTATGACATCCTTAGAGTTTTTATTAATTTGAGACAATCATTTGTACTTAAAATATTGTAATATACTAGGAATTTCTGCAAATAAAATATATTATGATTTTGAAAGCGTAAAGAAAAGTTTTTTTTTATTCTAAAAAATTAAGGGATGTCACATGTAGCCAGTGGGAATCGCGACTTGGACACTTCTACGTCACACATAGATTGAACCTATGTTGCGCGTAGGAAGTTTGACCTAGACCGTTGACTTTGACTTTTTGACCAAAGTTTGACTTTTGGTTAAACTTGTTGGAATCGAGTTATAGACCGAGTTAGAACCTCTATGTGATTTGTAGGTGGTTCGTGGTAGCTTATGAGATTTGGAGGATATTAAGATTGTAATTGTTACTTCAGGTGAGTCTTCTCACTATATTATATAGGGCATTAGGTGTCATTGTATGCTAGACTGTCTTGTGACTTTGCATGAAATAATATATTTGGATCATAACACTTGTATGAAAGACTATGGTTGGACCATAACACTGGTATGAAAAATTATAACAGGAAAGACTGCAATTGTGACTGTAGCAACGGAAGTGAGTGTAAGACTATGGTTGGATCATAACATTCACATGATTATATGATATTTTTTGGGAACTCACTAAGTTTTGTGCTTACGATTTTAAGTTTAAAATGTTTCAAGTTGTTTTGACAGCAAGGGGAATAACATGACTTAATTGCATCACATCTGCTGAGAGTTGTATTTATGGAGATTTTGCACTTTGTTTTTACTATCTTTTGATACTCGAATCTTAAAAGATACTCTGATCTATTTATGGTTTACCAAACTAAGAACACATGGTTACTTATTTTCTTATGAATGAGAATAGAATGTTTGTTGATTTAAAAAAATGATTTGAAATTTGGGATGTTAAATGTATCCACAAATTATAGTAACAATTTATACATACACCCATTACTTTCCTCTTAAATATACATTTTTTTGGCATTAAACGGAACTTAAATCTTCAACCTTTTTGGATGATGAACACTTATTTGTCAACTTTTAATAAAATGCCTTTTTGATGTAATTATAGTTTTAGATTAGAATGGATTTTTACAAATCAATTTTCTCCGTTCAAATGTAAAATAACTATTTGGGATATTCAATAGAAAGAAACAAAGACAGATAATATAAGAAGTAGGATAGTCGAACACTACAAAAAAAAAAAGTTAAATCATGTTTGGAATAAGAAAATACTTATGAATAGGGAAATGATTTGTACACAACAATTTTTCTCCATACACAACAATTGGTACTTTAAAATGTTGTACTGTACAACTCTATAATGCATAAATTATTGTGTATGACAAAAAACTATTGTGTACGAATCACTTTCCTTATGAATAACATTTAAAATGCGAGTCTAGATTAAATATCCAAATTTAGTGAAAATAAATAAAAAGTTGCCAAATATTTTTTTTGTGATAGTTTTTTTTTGCTAATATCCCAAGTTATAAATATGTTACAGATCAATTATCACTTTAAAGTAATCAATTTTACTTTTTTTTTTTTCATTTTTTTCAGTTATTATATTATACATTTAATTTAGTTTTATATGCACCACAAGCAACCATGAGGGGAGTCAACTTGGAAAGAATCAAAGGGGGCAGAGAGGAGTGTTTGATAAAATAAAGAAACCCGATCAAACTGTTTCGGATTCTTCACGCTTTCTCTTTGAAATGTCCGTTTTCTAATATAAACCCTAACCGATTGCACATAAAATCTATTTTCGAGCGTGTTTGTATGTTATCTCAAGAACCCTAGGCAATAGCATTTCAATCAATAACGAATTTCTCTACAATTGCAATATTTTTACCTAAGTTTTCTAGGTTTGATTGAAGGGGTTACGATAGATATAATAGAGAGGGAAAGAAATAGAGGAATTCTGGTATTTGGTGGATGGTCTCATGGGCGCAGCGGGGTCAAAGCTCGAGAAAGCTCTAGGAGACCAATTTCCTGAAGGCGAACGATATTTCGGACTAGAAAACTTCGGTAACACTTGCTACTGTAACAGCGTCCTGCAGGTTTCATCCGATTTCCTTTCTTTTCTTATTTTGATTTGGTAGGGTTTGTTTTAATGAATACGATCTTATTGGTTTATTTACTTTATTTAGTGGTTTTAGAAAGATTAAGTTAATATTTCTAGTGGTGTCTGGAGTTAAACTTTATCTATATAACTTGCTAAACTTTAGTTCAGTTGACCCGATGTGTTAGAGTATGCTCTCTCGATCAAATTAACACGAGAATTGCCTATTTTGACTTCATTTTGGGTCAGTTTCTTCAGTTTTCAGATTTAAATTCTTGGGTTTATATGTGGTTAAAAGATATTTCTTGATAACTATTTGGTTTGGGAAGCATTTTCTTCAGTTCTTTGGATGTTTTGTAGTTTTAAAGAAAGGGGTATCAGGAAATGGTACTTGAAGCATCTTGTCAAATGGCAGAATTATGATTCGACTCAAAAGCTACATCAATGGAATAGAATTTATAGACCTGTTCTTTACACTTGCTAAATTTGCAACCTCATTTTCATTCTCTCCCACTACATACTTTTTTTTTCTCATTTTTTGTTTTGCTTTCAACATAATGTATGTTATAAACTTGGCTCTGCAAAAGTGCAAATGCATAAATTGTCGTATTTACATCTATTTTTACCTTAGTAGTAGTCCTAACATTTTACAAGTCTGCCCTCATTTATTCTCACCGTTTTTCTAATCTTTTTAAACATCAAAATGATTAAAAAACAAGTCACTAAGTTGCTATTTGGTCTATTACCTTTCTGAAGATATTAATCCTTGTTCATTATCTCACGAGAGTGGAAAATCTTTAAAAAATATTTATCCTTAACAACACTTGTTTTATTACCTTTCTGAAGATATTGAAAAAGCCTAGTAATTCATGTTGCTTGTTATAACTTCACTCAAAGTTTGACCTGAACTATTTTGCTAATGTTCTCATATATCTTTTTCTTAAATCATAATTTTCAGGCTCTATATTTTTGTGTTCCATTTCGTGAACAACTACTTGAATATTATGAGAAGGTTAAAAATCCAGATGTAGAAGAAAATCTCCTTACATGTTTGGCGGAACTGTTTACACAGGTACACATTTTTACTTGTAAATGTTCTTTTCTCTTAATCACTTTATACTCTACATAAATGGGTATTTTTTACATTTTTTTCAATGTAACCATGGCATATGTTGTTTTATTTTTTTTAAGTTGCATTTTATTTTCCTCATGATTTATATTCTACATTTGGGTCCCTTGTATTAGATTAGTACACAAAAGAAGAAAACAGGTGTTATTGCTCCAAAACGCTTTGTACAAAGAGTGAAGAAAGAAAATGAACTTTTCCGTGGTTACATGCATCAGGTATTATATAATAAAACAACTTCTTACATTAAATATGAAATCCATTTATACTTAATTTTTCAAATATCAGTGATGATGATGATTAATGTTTTTGAGTTTTGTGTAGGATGCACATGAATTTTTGAACTTTTTGTTAAACGAACTAGTTGATATACTAGAGAAAGAAACAAAAGGTACAAAAGAACATTCATCACCTCCTGAAAAGATTCCCAATGGTATACATATGCCTCAGGCCAATGGTGTAAGAAAGGAGCCCTTGGTTACATGGGTTCACAAAAACTTTCAGGTATATTCAAATCTTTTATTATTTTTCAACAATTTATCTAAGTAAACATTTCATTTTACTTACAAATATAAAAAAATTTCCAATTTCAGGGTATACTCACAAATGAAACAAAGTGTTTAAGATGTGAAACTGTAACTGCAAGAGATGAGACATTCTTGGATCTAAGCCTTGATATCGAGCAAAACAGTTCCATTACAAGTTGCCTAAAGAACTTCAGTTCCACTGAGACTTTAAATGCTGAGGATAAGTTTTTCTGTGATAAGTGCTGCAGGTTTCGGTTTCTACTTTCTACTTTTTATTTTTGATTTTTTTTTTTAAAGAAGGAAGTGTAAAAATGTTTTTGTTTTACAGTTTGCAGGAAGCACAAAAGAGGATGAAGATAAAGAAACAGCCGCATATTTTAGTGATACATTTGAAGCGGTTTAAGTACATGGAACAGCTGGGAAGGTATAAGAAGCTGTCATACCGTGTTGTGTTTCCACTTGAGCTGAAGCTAACAAACACCATGGAAGATGCTGACTGTGAGTACTCTTTGTTTGCGGTTGTGGTCCATGTTGGCAGTGGGCCCAACCATGGGCATTATGTGAGTCTGGTGAAAAGCCACAACCATTGGCTCTTTTTTGATGATGAGAATGTGGAGATGATTGATGAGTCAGCAGTTCAAACTTCCTTTGGTTCGGCTCAGGAATATGCAAGCAATACTGACCATGGATACATCTTGTTTTATGAGAGCCTTGCTGGAAATAATAATAACATCACCTCCTGCTGAATCAAATCTCGTATTTTTTTTTTTTTTGTGTTTTTGTTTTTATTGTGATATGGTAATGGTATAGAACATTTTGGGTTAGATGAGGATGAGAGAATGGATGGGTTTGATGTACAGTTGATATATGCTGCTGCTGCTGCTGATATTTGACTTCATCTGTTGTTAGTGACACAATAAAGCTACTTGCTTGTTTTCTTTTTTATATGTATTATGTACTTGAGACTTTAAAACCCTGCCTATCATATTCATATTCATATTCATATTCATATCATCATCGCTGATAATAATTAATCACAATGGCTTGGGTTTAGGTCGGACAAACCTTATTATTTCTATGTTTGATGTGCGTTTGTGTAAGCAAGTGTTACAACACATTTTCTGGTGTTCAAACTGTATATCAATTAAGTGTTCACTCCCAACTTTTTTTTTGTTTGTTGTAAGATATAACTCGTTTTCTACATTAAACTATTAAAATAACAAGTTTGGTTTTTTAGTACCTGAAAGTGAACTGTAAGCTTTTTGAAACATCAACAAGCTTTACAGCTAATGGTAGTATATAGATATATATTTTCTTAATAAATATTTTGATTATTTTTAATTAATAAAAATGTTTATTAAAAATTTAAAGCTAACATAATAATTTACTAACTTAGCGAGTACCCAATCCAACATCAAAAAGTTCAAGGTGGATTTACACTCTGTGTTGATCCATTCGGCTACATATGTCTCTTTACTATTATCTATTTTTTCTATATTTTTCCATTAACATGAAAAAAAAAAGAGCAAAATCAACTTTCATTTCACTTATCTCACTAAAACAACTTTCATTAGAGACTAAGAGATTGGGCTATCGTCTTTATCATCAGAAGTCAACAAAGAATGAAAGCCTTTCCTAAACTCCACCATGCCAAAACATTCTTAACATTTTAATATAAAAATAATATGAGAGAGAGAGAGATGTAGATAGAAAGATAGAAGAAAAGAGAAGAAAAAAAAGTATGAGAGGGTGTTACCAACAACACATCGCCACTTCAAATGAACATCACCCAAGCAGATGGTGGTGTTCAATTGGATGATGAGTGGCCACATAAGCACCATGTAGTATGTGTGAGACCCATACAACAAAAACTTAGACCATAAAATATACATATCACACCACCACACCAAAACTACTACCACACAACATCAACACCACTTACCTAAGGGTGTACTCACGACTCCATATCACCAAACCAATATTTGTATTCTATGCATGAAATTTTGTACATTGGAGAAGGCGAAGAAGGTTTCTTGCGTTGTGAGGTGTGGCCCCAACCATGCCACAACACTTCCACACCACCCAAGGATGATGTATATGTTTTGCTCGTGCAAATTCTATCATATCAGTACAATACTATAGACATAATGCGTATATCTAACGGTCTTACAATACAAAAGAAAGATAATAGTCGCATGACAACTTACAAAATCAATTTTGGTGTTAACACCAATTTTGGCTTCAAACTTTTCCAGTTGAGCCTCATATATAATATCAAAATTGGTGTCATAATAATATAACATCAAACATTTTGATGGTGTTTTACAATTAATATTATATTATTTTATTTTGTTCTAATTCTTCTAAGTTTGAGTTTATATATCTCATGTTAATTTAACAATATAGTTTTATTTTAGATTTAATATTTGTTTCAAATATATTTAAAATATAATATAAATATAATTTTTTAATAAAATGATTGTTTTAATAATATAATAATTAATTCCAATTTTTTATACATTTTGATTATTTTATGATATTTTGTCTCATAGATAATTTGTAAAGCTTTGAAATAAAAGATATACGATAAAATTATAAAATGGTGTGTGTATATATATATATATATATATATATATATATATATATATATATATATATATATATATATATATATATATAAAATGTTAGATATAAAACCATCAAAATATTAAGTATAGAACCATCAAAATTGACTTTATTTTGATTAAACTATATATATATATATATATATATATATATATATATATATATATATATATATATATATATATATATATAGATAGATAGATATAAAACCATCAAAATATTAGGTATAGAACCATCAAAATTGACTTTATTTTGATTAAACAATATATATATATATATATATATATATATATATATATATATATATATATATAAAACTATCAAAATATTAGTTATAGAACCATCAAAATTGACTTTATTTTGATTAAACAATATATATATATATATATATATATATATATAAACTCCAAATAAATTCATTTTATACCAATCAATACTAATGGTAAAAAGTTTTGTAAAAACTTAATCAAATAATAAAAAGCTTTATAATAAGTTTACAATTGAAAATGTTATTAGAAAAAAGCCTTATATTTAAAATTATTTTCTTAATAAAAAAACATTGAAGTGTGCTAGTTTTTATACTGTATTTAGTAAGAAAATGTTAAGGTTAAAAATGATCTTAAGAGTAAACACCCTCCAAATAACTCGTACAATTCGTTGAAAGCACATCACAGTCAAATTTACAAACTAACAGTCAAAGGGTATAAAGTTTCCACGTGTACCCTTCATGGACCAGGCAGATGTCCAAGCATCCCCCATAAACTTGGGTGCAAAGTAAGGTTATAAATGCATGTAACTCAAGGGTGTCCTTGTCATTCCACTCCCAACCTATTTTCTCCTTTAATAACTTTATAAATTTGAAATTATTGTTTAATTAATCTTTTATAATAATAACAAATCCACTTAATTTTAAAACTCGAGTCTATCATTATCATTATCATATGTACTAAAATAAACCTGCTTCAATTATTTTCTCAACTTAATTACATTGTTTATCCATCATGCATGAGTGGGTTGTACGGTACCAACACACATGCGTGCGGCGCGAGTGCTACATCTTTAAACCAGTAGACCGCGAAGCATGCAATCAGATTTCCATTCATAATATAATAATAACCGTTTGTTCACGGCAGTGTATTTGGTTTCCTCCGGTAACACCCAGAGAAAGAACGAGTGTAGAACGATCTAAAACTGAATCAGATTTCTTCGACCCCCTAAACCCTAACTGTTTACATCGATCACGCTTTCGAAAATGAATCGATTACTTGCCATGTCGATTTTGAGGAGGTGTATGATCAACAACGGCCGGAATTTACATGGAGAAAACATGTTTCAGTCGCCGGAATTGACCGCAGCGGTGGTACTGAATTTGAGGCCGTTTCATCAGGGGGTAATTGGTAGAGATGAGGATTTCGGAAACTTTAAGTGGAGGAGGATGATGAGCTCCACTGCGGAACCTGCGGCGAAGCCGCCATCGTTGAAGCAGGGTGATGCGGGGACTGAGAAGAAGGAAGGCGGAGATGAGGTTATGCCTGCGAGCTATTGGGGAATTTCGAGATCTAAAATCACCAGGGATGATGGTTCTGAGTGGCCGTGGAACTGTTTCATGGTAACTAACAAATTTGCAGTTGCTTATTTTGACATTATTTTTAAACTCGTCGTATTAATTCTTCGAACACACATACGCGATTTGAGATCTCGACATGCTATTGAATCACAGATTTGCATTTACAATCGCATTTTTGCTCATTGGAGATGCATATTAGACTGGACATTTCCATTTCGTTTATGATCTATTATTCATGATTGCGTTTCTCTCTGTTTCTTTCTTTGTAGCCATGGGATACTTACGAATCAAACTTGTCGATAGATCTCAGCAAGCACCATGTACCGAAGAATTTCCTTGATAAATTCGCTTTAAGAACCGTGAAACTCCTGAGAATTCCAACCGATGTCTTTTTCCAGGTAGGTACACCACATGTTATTCCCTTTCTCCTGTGCAGCAATCTGCGTTCCAAAGCTTCTAAGTTCAAAATTCAACTTCATCTCGACTTGAATCTATCCATATCTATGTTTCAGAGGCGATATGGTTGTCGTGCAATGATGCTTGAAACTGTAGCAGCAGTCCCAGGAATGGTGGGCGGAATGCTGCTCCACCTGAGATCTCTACGGAAATTCCAACAAAGTGGTGGTTGGATCAAAGCGTTGCTTGAAGAAGCTGAGAACGAGAGGATGCACCTCATGACAATGGTGGAGCTCGTGAAACCAAAATGGTATGAACGACTTCTGGTTCTAGCAGTTCAGGGGGTGTTCTTCAATGCGTTTTTTGTTGCATACATATCATCCCCAAAACTGGCACATAGAATTGTTGGGTATCTTGAAGAAGAAGCTGTGCATTCATATACTGAGTTTTTAAGGGATATTGAAAGTGGTGCAATTGAGAATGTTCCAGCTCCAGCTATTGCTATAGATTACTGGAGGCTTCCTAAAGATGCAACCTTGAAAGATGTGATAACTGTCATTCGAGCTGATGAAGCTCATCATCGAGATGTCAACCACTTTGCTTCTGTAAGTCTCACGTACACCAACCATTTTCATTTTCACACATAGTTTGTACAAGACAGGTTGTACTGTGTCTTACCCGATGTCATTGTGTGTGCAACATGGGAAAAAAAAAGGACCTTAATGCCCTCCTCATACAAATACAATAGCATATAACATGAATTTTGAACATGGTTTGTTAATGTTGCAGGACATCCATTTCCAAGGTAAGGAATTGAGGGAGGCTCCAGCGCCTGTGGGTTACCATTAAGGTATAGAATTAATATTTGTGTTAATGTCTGTTTTTAATCGAGAAAAGAAGCAATCCTATTCCTATACAATTTGGACTTGTATTCAAGTATGGATATTACCACTGAAGCCAGTGTTTTTAAAGAAATCATATTTTTGTGTTATCCAACATAAGTTTTTGTTGCCACTTGTAAACGTTGACGTGTGTGAAAACACTATTGTTAGTTTTTTTTCTTTCTAGTACCCGGATAAATGATGTTTAAAAGTATATAATAAAATGATAGCATATTTGACAAAATGAAAATGATAGCATATTTGGCAAAAATGAAAGGAAAAAATAAGACAAATGATAAAACATAAAAACTAGCCGAAAACCTTATTTCTCAATATTCTTTACCTACTTGTTCTAGAAGAGAAATATTGGCGTGTTGCGTTGAAACTCTTGGTTTAAAGAAGAGAAAATTCAAAATGTAAAAGTTGATAGAGTTGTAAGAGTTTTGGTTTAAGATATAAGTTAAAAGAAAACCTTGAGTTGTTAATTAATTGAAAGTGAAAAGTTGTAGGGATTTTAAATGATATAATATAATGCGATGAAATTGTCTATTATAATAGATACTAGTATATAAATTTCTATTCACGTTTAAATTTATTAGATACCAAACAAAAGGACCGATAAGTTCCTTAAAAAATCTTTAGCTCTAGCGTCTATGCACAATAAACTTACTATTTTTTGGCAAAATTAGACCTGCACTTTGCTCCTTATTTTTTATTTATTTTGACACTTTTAGTCCTTGCAATCAATATTTTTACATTTTTTAGGAACTTTTTAATATTTAAAGTTTGGCAACAAAACTTTAACGGTTTAACAACTTTGATCCCTTTTCTAAAAATTTGCTAATTCCTACTTCTTTAATTCTTTATCTGTTTTGACACTTTTGATCCTTACAGTCAAAACTTTTACATTTTTTCATAAAAACATGAAAAAAACGGTCCGGGGCAAAGCCCGACTTTTCATTCTTGCACTTTCTACGTCTGTCATATTTATCGATTCGGAAACAACATTGAAAACTTTTGGCCCCCGCATAGCGGGGGTAACCTTTCTAGTTAATATTAATTTGGTATAAAATTATATATATATATATATATATATATATATATATATATATATATATATATATATATATATATATATATATACTTATTAATATTGTTTATATTGTATAAACCATATATATAAACCGTAAATGTAATATATGTATGTATATATAATATAAACTATATTAAAAGGTATTTTAATATTAATATCTATATAATATATTTTATACAAAATAAGTACAAATTTATACATACTAAATACGTATAAATACAACTTTTATATATATATATATATATATATATATATATATATATATATATATATATATATATATATATATATATATATATATATATATATATATATATATATATATAGGGAAGAGTTATATGGAAAATGAATGATTAGGGCAACACATATTTGAACCAATGAAAACATGACAACACATCATTTCCACAATAACTTCCACAATACATTACTTGTGATGAAAGAAATGGACACGTGTCATTTGATTATTAGTTCCGATAGATGTTGCCCTAGTTATTTGTTTTCCATAGAACTCATTCCTATATATATATATATATATATATATATATATATATATATATATATATATATATATATATATATATATATATATATATATATACACGCTTTAAAATCTATAAATGCGTACTTAAGTATATATTTATTTTAAAACATATATGTACACAAAATAACATATTTTATACATTTAAAAATGTAGTTATACATTAATAAAATATTTTATTCAAGAACATGTTTCATATATTAAAAAATATATGTATATATTTTTAAAAATATATAATAATAATAATAATAATAATAATAATAATTAAAGTAGTAATAATAATAATAATAATCGAATTAATTATAATAATATCAATATTAAACTATATATATATATATATATATATATATATATATATATATATATATATATATATATATATATATATATATAAACTAGCCGTTTACCTGCGCCAAGCGACGGGTATTAATAGTCTTTTCAGAAATTAATTTCAAGAGGCGATTAATTCTTTTGCAAAAATAGCTTACTACATCTAAACAATTATCAATAAGAGTAGTGCGAATAGAATCGAAATCAATAAGAATTAAAAACAAAAGTTGAGATTATTTTACAAATATACATAAATACATGATTGATTGTGCATTATTAATCTACAACATCTATTTATAAAACACATTTGATTTATAAACTTCACTACCGCTGAATTATTTGTCAAGCTTCACCAATATTTTTGTATTAGCACATGATATTTCTTTCGATGATGTCACGTAAAGTTGGGAGACTAAAACATCTTTTTTAGTATAAAATTTTATAGTTTTGGTTTAGGTTTAAAAAACTAAATCACATTGGTTAAAAAAAATTAAAAAAAAATCAACCGATTGATTTAATGCGACTTTGGTTTTGAATAAAAAAAAACTGATATCTACGGGGAGATACACATTATTTATAGTACATTTGAATGTATGCATGTTTTATTGATTTTTAGAAAACCAAGTGGAGTTTTATATGTAATGTTTGTTCATTCACATGATAGAAAAACATATTATTCAATTAAAGTGTATGATATTAAATTGGTTCATTTGTTTAGTAAGATAAAATGAGAAATAGTAAGGTTTTTTTTTATTAGGGATAGGACTTATGTTTTCAACTATATATGATTGTATAAGATGGTTGTCGAAAGCTGATAATTCAAGTGTAAATGATTATTATAAGTTTTTATTTGTGGTAAATAATTGAAATATACAAAAATAAACTTGTTAATGTTTTTTAACAAACAAATTATAAATTTAGTGGTCTTTATACTACTTCATTATATTTGGCTATTTGCTATCGACCGGTTTTTTGCCATTTTTATAACAAAATTTATGATTATCACTTATATTGTTTAATTAGTTATTAAAATGGTCGAGAAGAACCACAAAGTATAACTTACTAAAATATTTATGAAAATTTAATCAAATCCAAAATGAAATAAACAAAAAAAATATTTTAATATGATCCTTTAAAAAAAACAATACTACATAGAGTACTCTAAAGAAAAAGTGCTCCCATAGTGTTCCTTCTCATGGACCGAGTCATAAAGAAAAAGTCAAAAATTTTGTATATTTTAGTTCTTAAAGAAACGTGATTGTAGCCCAGCGGTATCAGGTGGTGTCCTCCCTCTTTGAGGTCGAGGGTTCAAGTCCCGTTGTGGACATAGGTGAAATAGGTGTTGTTAGCTTACGAGTAGATTAGATTTGCCGGTTCAAAAAAAAATGAATATATCTTTATTGCAAAAAACTGTAAATGGAGACATTTATGTTTTGTAAATTAATGATAGCTTAATGAACTCCCATCTTGAAGGTCATCTTGTTATTATTATATAAATTTGTTAGGATGAACAATAACTTTAGTACTTTTTTAATATATATCTTTTTCCTTTATAATTAATTCAACATACTTATGGTGCGTTTGGTTGTAGAAAACTGTTTTTATTTTCTAAAAAAATGTTTTTAGAAAATAGAATTGAGTTTTCGCTTTCAATTTTCAATGAAATTTTTAGAAAATGTGTTTGGCTGAAACCAAGAGAGTTTTTATTTTTCATTTTAGAAATTTGAAAAACTGTAAAAATCACTTTTCTAATTTACATACAATTTGGAAAACTGAAAATTTTCGTTTTCTTGGAAAATTTTAGAAAACTGAACGAACCAAACGCGTTTTCAAAATTTCTGTTTTTCTTAGAAAATTTTCCTAAAAAACTGAAAAATTTTACACTACCAAATGCACCCTTAGTTTCTGATTTTTTATCATCATTCTTATTCCGAAATATTTTGTATAAATCTGAATATATCTTTGAAACCATAGCATTTTAGTCTATATAATGATATAAATTTGGCTCAATCTTAAATATATGTTAGACATAACATGTTAGACATATTTTGCTTCGTATGTTTTCGTCCATTTATATCATTATAATAAAATCTAAAGTTCTATATACGTTCAAATCTACATACAGAATTACATACAAAATTTAATAAATTGTATGTAATTTTCCATTAAATTTGCACTCCTATTCATTTCCCCCAAAATGGGGATGAATTTTTAGTTGTCGATTTTAGTCCCTCTTTTTATATATTTCTGCTCTTTTATCTATTAATTATAATTTAAATGTAATATTTAATACTTATAATATTGTGTTATATATTAAATTATGTTAATTAATTATAAATATAAAGTTTTTTTTTATTTATCAAAATCATATTAAAATTTAAATATCTATTGAAATTTTAAAACACGATAACATATTTTATAAAAACTTATAATTAAATGTTATAAATATAATCTTATTTATTTAATATTATTGTAATGAAAAAAAAATATAAACTATATATTTGTTAAAACCAAATTAATTGAAATGATGTGTTTGACATTTTACATACGTTAGAAGAATAGAATAAACTTTTTGGAGATAAAAATGAGATAGAAAAATAGAATAGAGTTTGAGATAAAACATCATTTATCCTATTTTTTTACTCCATTTTTAAGAGAAAAAAGTGAAAATGAGTTGGAGATAGTCTAAATATCATTTGATTTTGAAACTAATTGCATTTGTTTAATCGTCATAAATGACCGATCACCGCTCTTCATTATTTCATTAAAGTATCATCAAATTACAGAATTGAACTAATTTTTTATTTATTTAAATAAAATACCAAATGACTTTATATATACTAATAAAATAATTTCAATTTTCATATATCAATTGCAAAATATGTTACCACTTTTTTTTTCCCATTGAATCCTTTACAAGGTTTACACGGGTGCCTTCAGTTTTTTCACATATTCGGAGATCAATTTATTATCATAGATATTTTAAATCAAAGCTCAAAAATATGTTTGTAGATTTATATTAAGAAATTTGGTTAATCTTCATAACCAGGTTGGTCTGTTTCAAAATTATCCATCTAATAATAACAATCAACCGGAAGTTATATGCACTTTAGAGTGGAGGGAATGGTCATCACGCAGGAACAGCGGCACCATGTCAGTGTTGAGGGTGTTCTCTCCACATGCATATTTCCCGTGAGCATTCCATGTGCTCTTACATGCAACTTGTTAATGTTATATACATGCATTACCAAATCTCATCTTTTGCTAACAGCATAACACCAATACACCATTAGTAGTAGATTTACGTTTAGTAAAAAAAAAAAAAAAAAATTCCGACACAGTGCATGCCAACTAAGCACACAAAACCGGAAAAATGGAACATAGCATGTTATTGGTATTATTTGAACAAAAAGTATATCTAGCTAGTTACCCCTCCTGACATCGAAGTGACGTGAACAACTTATTTTTAAACATATGAAGTACTTGGTTTGACAATCTTTGGCATCAACTAGGGATGGCAAAAAAGCCCGAACCCGATGGGAAACCCGAAACCCGATCATTTCGGGTCGGGTAACGGGTCGTTATCGGGTTTTTTATCGGGTTCGGGGCAGGGAGTGGGTTATCCTCGCCCCGACCCGCCCCGCCCCGATTATATATATATATATATATATATATATATATATATATATATATATATATATATATATATATAATGTTTAAAAATTTTTGCGGTTAATTGTACGCCTTCAAATATAAAATACTTATTGTGGACAATTTTTTTAGTTATTAACAATCTAGTGTTAATGATCATTTTTATGTGTTTTGATATATTAAACAAAACTTAAATCAAATAATTTTTAATATAACGTCCAGTTTATTTTATTAAAGTGATGCATCATGTTTTTAATTTAAAAGAGTTGCTAGAACATGTATATTTTATAAGACATTGGGGTACCCTAAAAGAGAATAAAGATTTCGTTATCAATTGTTGTAAACCCGATAAGATACCCGAAACCCGACGGGGAAACCCGAAACCCAATGGGGCGCCCCGATAAGATACCCGAAAGTTATCGGGGCGGGTTTGGGAATCCATGCCCCGCCCCGAACCCGCCCCATTGCCATTCCTAGCATCAACTCACAAGTTACTAGACCCAACATTCAAAATCCCAGAGCTATATATATATATATATATATATATATATATATATATATATATATATATATATATATATATATATATATATATATATATGACCATATTCACACGCACAGCACAACACATGCGAAGATGTGATTAAATTTAACATCATTATATATATATCAACCAAACATACACATACAAAAACACCCAAAACCAACACCAACACCAACACATACAACAAAACTTAATAACTATATCAGACAAATCACTTGATTGTTTCATTTCACTTCAACTTTCACGAGCGAAAAGGCCACAAAAACGATAACGGACTCCTCCTTCCTCGGCCATGTCCGCCACTCTCCTCCCCTCCACCACCACCACCACTGCTGCTACCCCTACTCATCCCATGAGCCGGCAACTCCACCCGACAAACCGGGCAAGAATTATGCTGAACCAACCACGGTTCAATACAACCAGAATGGTAAATATGGTTACACGGCATTTGCCTAGCCTCCGACCCTAACTCAAACTTATCTTTACAAACCGGACAATGAGAATCCGTGTTCAAATGTCTATTACTAATCCGAATAGTTGGCATAGAATCAATCGCTGACCGGGTTGCTGGTGGTGGGCCCTGACTACCCCCACCACCATTAACCGTAAGCTGTTCAATCAGTTCCTGCAACCCCGGCCCCATGAAAATATTACTAACATTAGACCGCCGTGGGCCCGGCGGTGCACCGTTAAAAAAGAACTCAAACCGGTCATTAGCCGACATCCGAGCCGGGGCTTGACCATCAAATATGAACCATGGAACCACACCATGACTCTGTTCGGATCTTCTTCTAACATCAAAATTAGGGTTTCTTCCAGACATTCTTTGTCTGATTAATTCAGCAAAAGCATCCATGATTCTGTTCCTAGGGTCCGGGTACGGTTCCATGAAACCGTACTCGGACGGTTCGTGCGAGTGAGTGGGCCCGGTCCCGATGTCTTGTGGACCGGGCTCGACCACTTCGCTCAGTTCTTGCACGAACCCACCGGAGCAGTACGGGCATACTGGGTTACGACCCCGAAGCCGGACTGGTTGTTGGCATTGGTAACACCAATGTGTATTGTTGCCACTTGACATTGCTTGTGCAGAATTAGAGTCTCAAATCCAAAAACCAAAAGTATTCTGCATTTGTATAGTGTAAGGGTAAGATGGTTGTTTGATTTTTTTGTTCTGTAATGTTAAACAAAAAAAAAAAGGCATATAACGAAGGTGCAGCGTTTATTCTGAAATACGTAGTAGATTAGATATACCCTGTGTCTGAAAAGATTCTTTTCGTGTGTATAACAATTTCTTGCCAAACAAAGTGAATATGGAGACTACTACCCGTGTGAAACTTTATCTATACAAAGATATAGAGGAATATCTGATGGAAAGAAGAAAAAGTGGAGATGATAATTAAGTAAAAGTATACTTAAAAGGAAACAACAAGAATGATGATGGGATGTAATATGTTTGCCTATTGACAAGAACAGGCCACTATCACAGAAACAGAAGAGATAAAGCTCAAATTCCCTTGTCTATAAGTTTTTAAGAAAAAGAGAGTATCTGAGAACTTTCCTTTCAGAACTTACTTCCCAAAATGAAAGGGGGATTAAAAAAAAAAAAACAAAACCACCCTTGTGTATATATAGCGTTTTTCTTTCATAAAGTGAGAATAAGTTTCGTCCCCACTTGCAAGCAGAATAGAAGAAGAAAGGAATTTGAGTTTTGTCATAAAAAGTTGTAGAAGGGAGAGGAAAGCTTATAAATCCTTGCTTTAATCTTATTTTATATTAACTTTTATAACCATACAGACATTTGTTCATTAAAAGAGCTTATACATAATTCGGATTTGTATACATACAGAATGTGAATTTAATAGAAAAGTTGTGACATGAAGATTCCCAAGCATAACTACGATAACAATTTGTAGCAAATCGTTACATGCACAACAAGTAACTTTGTTCTAACTATCTGTCAACTATTGTCATCCAAGTTAAACATTTGTGATATTCTATATCTTACCCAGTTGAGTGATAGAAGCATCAATTTTCAGATAAAACAAACTCCTAAGTCCAAACATAATACTACTAATATCTGGATTTTCATTTCTTCCCCAAAACAGATATTATATTTGGAGTAAAAGACACAAAGTGTTCAAGTTCACTACTCATATCTGCATGTGTCCTTGATCTTCTGAACATTTGCTAAATGACTCCTATTTTGGACCATAAGAAATTAATAGATGAATCCAGTTTAATTACATCCTTAATTTCGGATTGAGCTTTCATCAACACACAAAATTGCTGGCGTCCATATTTTATACTGTCTACCACAAATACAATCATGTTTTAATTTTTGTGAAATAACGATAAGTTTTGTACAGAAGTCAATGAAGAAAATGATGAGAAAAAACAAATCAAAACAGTAACAAGGGAAAAAAATTTCGACATCGAATTCAAATTTTCAAGACTAAATCCATGGAAACCAAATCACACAATTCTATCCATTATCACAAGAAATTCCTAATCTCATTGAATCTAAAATTCACTAAAAAGACTTCAGATCCGTATATACCACTGAATAAACTATAACAATCATAGCAATCAAACGACGTAAGAGAATCAATCGAGAAAAAAGAAAAACCTGATTACTGGACGCTCGATAGAAACAAAGTGAATAAAACTCTCTACAGAATTAGTCTTACCTAACCTAGACGATGAGGATGATGATGATGTTGTTCATGGCGGTGGACACTTGAATTAGGCGAAGGTCACAGTGGGAATGAATGATGTGGAGTCGACGTAGACCAAGAATTTGTTTGACTGGAAATGATTATGCGGTCTCCCAAAGTTCCGATAAGGATTGCTGTTGACCCGCCAAACGGGCCGGACCTTCAACCCACCAACCAACTACTACTAAGCTTTATTTATTATCGAGTAAACTATTACACGTTTAGTCTATGCTATTATTATTATTATTATTATTATTATTCGTATTATTTTTATGGTTTTGTCAAAATTATAAATTTAATCTTTATCTTCTTTTAATGCATTGGTACCATTTTTATGATTTTTTTTGTTATTATTTTCGTCCTAGTCATACATAGAAAAAAAAAAACTATTTCATCCTTACTAGACATTTTTTTTATATTTTTGCTATGGTTATTTTCATCAAGTTTGCTTTTAGTTTTGATTTCATTTGATTTGATGCATGTGGTGGTTACCAAGGTGAGTGGTGGTGATCGATAGAGGTGATGATTGGTGGAGAAGAGAATTAGGAAGAGGAAGTGCATGACAATGGTGGTGGTGTAGGTGTTTTGGTGGGTGATGGTGGCATGTAGTGTTTGTTGGTTCTCTATGTTTGCTAGACTTATGTGTTTGTGAGAGCTTATAAGACTATAGGGAATGGTGACACATGCTAAAAAAAATAATAAGACATGTCATATCATATTTTTTCTTCCACCTAATCTTTTGTCATAGAAAATATATACACTTAGATTTTGAGAAAAAAATTAAAACAAAAATGTAAATAAAAGATGACCAATCAAAGCCTTCTGATTTTAGGAAAAAAAAAAAAGAAAGAAAGCAAATACAAAAGGACCAATGGCAACCAACTCCAAAGAATCTTTTCTTCTCTCTCTTCTCGCTAGTGAACTAGCAAGCTCTTCTTAGAACATTGCTTAATATGGTGAAGGGGGTGGTGTTTTGTTCATGTCAAGCTTTTGGCGAGTGGGCTTGGCGCCCCCACTCCCTTTAGTTTAAAGGGTAGAAAGAAGATGTTCAAGAGTGATTATGATGAGTCTTAGGTGTGGGTAGGTATGACCCATCTGATTAAGTATTAACAAAAATAATTTTATAAAAATAAATAAATGAAAAAAAAATATAGAATGGTAGAATAATCTTTTTATATCTAATAGGGACAAAAGTTGTAACAAAAAAATATCATAAGGATTGTCCGAGTGAAATAAATAAATAGACTAAACGCATAATTTTAACCAAACCACATATACGATTTTAGTAATATACTCTTTTACTTACTTTAAATTAATAAAATGCATAGTAATATACTCTTTTACTTACTTTAAATTAATAAAATATATTACAAGTTTGTCTTATAATATTTAATAAATCTTTAATACGTTCTTTTTTGTGATTCTATATTTTCCAACTAGTTTATCATTAGTTTTATACTGATTTTTTCTAAAAGTTATTTTTATTTCAGCTAGTTTTTAGTCGTCAATCAACAGCTAGAACATAAGGTAATCGATGGTAAATGTTTAAGAATATACGCATATAAAGAATCTTAAAATATAGGAGCACATTCATGTTTCCTTAATGTAATAAACTCCTCATCCCACAACATCGAATACATAATAATGTCTCATATAAACATTCTATATTTAACTTTTAAAAAACATATCTAAATATTCTCTTCTTAGTTTCTGCCCCAAACTAAATACACAATATTGTTTGATATATTCAAAAAAAATACAAAGACAATGTTTTCTTTCTGGGTTTTAGCCCCTCAAATTACAACTAAATCATCTCCAAAACAAACTATACTTGTTACACGAATTGAGTAAGAAAAACTTAACCCTATCCAAAAATACACATAACAAATTGGCAAACAGTGCAGAATTAGAATCAAACCATGTGAGTGATGGCAACCTCCATGAGACGTGTGTGTGGCACACTTAAAGTTGCAATCCCCCTCCTGCAATTTTTCCTCAAAAAAGCATAAAAATAATTTATGGCCAATTTCTTAATGAACCAGGAATCTTTTCGTGCCCTAATAGACACATGCCCCAGAAGATAAACTATCCCTGATTCCTTAGCCATACGTAAAACCGCAAGCTCATTCTCTAGACTCTTGTCCTGAACGGAATTGGAATTGCTACCGGAATCCTTTTCCGTTTCCGGTTCCGGTTCACGTGGTCGCGAAGTGCTTGCTTCCGTGATTACGGTGGCGGCTTTGGTCTTGTTTCGGTTTTTTGACAAGAGAGGGGCGCCTAGTGAATACAAACTCCCATTTGTATCAATGAGAACCCGTTTAGACTCGGAATCGGAATTGGAACCGGAATCGGAATCGTCATCTCCGTCACTTTCCAATGACCGTTCCTTTGCTTCCCGGCGAATGAACTTCTCCAGGCTTTCGATCAGTAGCTGCTCAAATATCTGGTGATTCTCTCTGTGAATGTCCTTGTACCCATATCTGTCAAAAAAAAAAAAAAAGATGTTACATGGCAATGCAACAAGGTTGGTTGAATGAAAGATGCTGACCTGGCAATGCAACGAAAGATGTGGTAGCTTTTAGGGCAGACACGACGAAAAAGAAATCTCTCAGTAGGAGGGACAGAAGGAACAGGGACATATTTTATGCAGACAAAGATAATCATGGAATGGACAGCTGGCAGAGTGGCAAGAAACTGTCCAAAGATAGTAGGTATGCCATTTGCCAGCTCATTGTAAAGCAATCCAATTCCAGGAGCTCTCACAGTTCCAAGGTTACTACCCAACTGACGCATTACATCCATTGACATTTTTTTCTTCATTTCTGTTTCGTGTTTCAGCTTGCTACCATAATTCCATATATACATTATGAAAAATACAATCATAGCAAACACCAGTATGAGCCAGCTTCCATCTTTGATACCCCATAAAACAGATGACAAGAATATCAACTCCAAACCAAGGAAAATGACAAAAAAGGACATGGCCAGAATGATGTTGATCTGCCATATGAGAAGCATTACGAGGATTACCAAGACAGTGGTCATCATCATCACTCCAACCTCAGCAACTCCTGTATTATTTTATACTATAAAATTTATAGTATATATTTAAAGAGAGATGTGAAATTTTTGGAAGATAAATATAGCATAGCATACCATATGCATTTCCAATCTCATCAGTGCTTGCAATGAAAGTGACAAGAAGAAGGGCAGCAGCCAAGAGAAACCAGTTGATAACTGGAATGTAAATCTGACCCATGAATTTGCGAGAGGTGTGGATGATTTTGAGGCGAGGAAAACAACCAAGGCCTATTGACTGTTTGACACATGAGAAAGTTGCTGTTGTCATTGCTCTACAAGCAATCAATGCAGCAATATTAGCTATCAGGAACATTACCCAAAAACAACCATCTGCAACCACAAAATACACCAACCATAAGCCAATAACCCATACACACACACACACATCACATAATCTGATAAGCTATTATATAGCATATATGGCTGTTTCTTTTTAACTTAATCTGGACAGAGCTATATATGGTTGTTTCTTTTTTACTTAATCTATTCTGGATGAACTGACTTAATTAGTTAAGCCAAAAAACCTGACTTTATGTTGTATTAGGACATTAACCCTTTACCTTGTTACCCATCCTTTTTCCTACCAACTTCTCTCATGTTCTTCCTTCTTGGCATGAATCATAATCAAATTTATAAAAATATTTATTTTTTAATCTTAATATTAATCTATATATTGCAAAAGCATTAAAAAAACTATAGCGGAATACATAAAATGTTCACTTGTACAACTACAAATTCATGCATTGTATTTTTCAATTCAATCATCCAATGAACACTAAATATATGTGTATACTTATAAATTATGAGTAATTTGAATTGATTATAAATTATGGTTATAAGATCCATAAATCTATATCAACAGATTGCAACTGAATATTAATTACATTTGTATTATTATTTATATAAAATAAACTGTGAATTATAAGAGTTTTTAAATAATAGTCATCTGTTATATAACATCAATTTTATGCAGAAGGGTAAAAATGTCATTTACTTATATCCGGACAGTTCATTTGGTCCAAAAAATGAACAGACTTTATGTATACAACAATTTATCCAAAAAGACATCATTATCCATTTACTCACTTTATCCATACAGATCTTAAGGAGTAGGAAAAGAAAAAAAGAAACAGACCCTTGATGCAGAAAGAAGTGAACAGATAAAATAGGCTCACATGGGATAGAAGAAAAGAAAGGCTGTTGTGCATCACTGTTGTTATCCATCAGGTAGGCAGCTTGACCCAAGTAACCCAACATAAGGCATGGAAGTACAAGGAAAGCGAAAATAAGCTGTAAAATTAGATTCAATATAAATTATAAAGTATACCCACATAACAAAATATGTAAAATTACACAACTATTTATCATGTTAAAAAAAAAAAACAAAACAAAACTCTCTTAATAATTCCAACATGTTGCCTTACCTGGATAGCTGTCACAGAAAAGTAGCAAAGATCTGCAAACATTGCTTCTGAACCTAAAGCACACAACCAGAAAAAAAAAATGAAAAAAATTGCATTTTATATGGTACAAGTAGATTGGTATTAATGAGTATATAAGGATTTACCAGTTGCACAGAGTAGGCATCCACCTAGAGAATACCAAGCTTTGGTTGAATCCCTTTTGAAATAGTAATAGATGTGAAGAGGATTAAACGCCTTCAAGACACTGCTATCATATTTCACAAGGTTGTAAATGCCAATGCCCCCCAAAGAGCAAAACCATACAAATAGGGCTGGCCCAATAACAAGCCCAATCTTACTTGTTCCAAATTTTTGTACACTGAACAAAATAATAAGATATGCAACTGAAATCATCACCACATGATCTGCAGTAGAGTCAAAACAATAAACCAAATCAAAAGGTTTTCATAATATGTTGCTTAAAATATAACATTACCCAAGGATACGTTTGGTATGATGGAATGGAATCACAGAGGATGGAATGAGCAAGGTAATGGAATCGATCATACATTCGATTGCCATGTTTGGTTGGCTTGAATTAGTCATTAAAACATGTTTTAAAAATAGTAAACTTTAATCAAATAAAGATATATCGTTAAATAAAGCTGCATATAAATATATTTCATATAGTGAAAAAAAAATATCTATCATTTAAACAAAGTGTTCGCAAAATATAAAAAATTAAATAGAGAAATCTTAAAAAAGATTTGGAGTAAATTACTGAAATCGTCCCTGTGGTTTGGTCAAAATTGCACGTTTGGTCCCTAACTTTTTTTTTGCTCTCGGATCGTCCCTGTGGTTTGATTTTGTTGCGTTTCTTCCCTATGGTTTGGTAAAAGTTGCATGTTTGGTCCCTAACTTTATGTATGTAAGGGATGAAAAATGCAACAAAATCAAGCCACAGGGACGAAAAACGCAACAAAATCAAACCATAGGGACGATCCGAGTGCAAAAAAAAAAAGTTAGGGACCAAACGTGAAATTTTGACCAAACCACAGGGACGATTTCAGTAATTTACTCAAAGATTTGTAATAAACAAATATTTGTAGTTATTTTTGGAAAATGAAAAAAAAAATGGAATTTTGAATTTTATGAAAATATCAGTGTTATTGAAGATGATATAAATCAAAATAAAAATAATTTTTATTTATAATATATCATTCCATTCCTTTATGAAAAAAGAAAATACACCCCTCCCCTATGGAATGAGAATCAGCCAAGGAGAAGGAATCACATTCCATTCCCTTGTGGCAAACAAACATGATTTTTTTCATTCCAACTCAATGCTCCATTCCAATCCCTCTTCAATTACTGCATACCAAACACTATCCAAATCTTTTTTAGGTCTTTATTATTGGGACCATAAGTAATAGTAGTAGGTATCATATTACCTTCCTCACACATAGGAACTCCAACCTTTAAACCACGAACTGCAGACATTACTGCAGAACAAAAATATATACCGAAAATTAAAATTCAAAAACATTTCTTGAAAGAAGATTAAGTATCAAGATCTTTGAAAGAGAAAAGAAAAGAAAAGTTGTAAAAAAAAAAACCTGACATTGCAGGGGTAACAACCCCATCAGCTATGACCATGGAAGTGCCAGCAAGGACCAACATTAAAAGAAGCTTTTTAAGTCCCAATGAAGCTTCAAGGCGTTCCTTTATTCTCAATGATCTCTCAAGTTCTGCAGATGGAACCTTAAGCTTGAAGCTTGATATGCGTGTATCAGAAGCAGGCTGATTTGGGAGTAGACTCACCTTAGCATGCCTGCATATAAGTGAGTATAAAGCAAATGTTCCACCTGCAACATACATGAAAATTCCATGCTATAATACAAATATTATATTATATTATATATATATATATATATATATATATATATATATATATATATATATATATATATATATATATCAAAGTACTTTGCTATTTCTTTCATTTAGTCTATAAAACTTACCTTCACCATCGTTATTTGCTAAAAGAACAATGAGGACATACTTGATTAGTGGGATCAAAATTAGGGTATATATAACAAGGGATAATGCTCCAATAATGTCTTCATTTCCCTCTATTGGAGCCTTGCTGAACATTACACTGAAAGTATACAGTGGACTTGTTCCAACATCCCCAAAAACAACCCCGAGTGTTTGAAAAGCTAGCTTAACACTCTTTCTAAAAGTAACATCCTGCAAATACAATTTAAGGATTTAGAGTCACAGAGACTGATCATCATGGTTTGTTATTAACCTTTTAATAATTGCAGACTTCATATAGAATGGTTTTCTATAGCCCATCAAAGAAAATAATTTATATTCTTGATAACTGAGTGCCAATCAACATATTATAGCAATCTGGATATTTGAAAGTTAATTAAATACAACCTTTACAATTTGTCTGCTTAAATTGATCAAAAACTTAGTCCTGTAATGATGCTATAAGAATCTTGACTCTTGAGTATTCCTTAATCTATTAGGAGATGATCTGTTGATCACTAATATGATGAAACAAAACAAGTAAAAGAGATAAAGTGCTTTGAAGTCAGATTGGGTTATCCTCTTATCTCAACTTATTCTTGGTATGCAGAAGATAAACACCAAGAAAATCAAACATGGTGAAGTGATTAATAATTGCTAGAAGCCTAGAAGCTAAACCTACACAAGTATTTTGCAATTTGCATCATTGATTTAATGTAAAGGTTCTGATTCCTCCAAACCCCCTGACTAATTTGGCAGTTCTTCAAATGAATACTACTATCCCTTCTACCAAAAATATGAATACTTGGACAACTGCACATAACTTATATGGTTATACCTTTGTCTCGGGAGCATGAGTTAAGATAATAAATGCACTACATGTATACTAGAGGGGTTTTGTATGTTCATTCACGTCTTAAAGCAGCTACTTATGGAAACTTTATTTTAATTTACTTCACTTTAACTTCAACTTAATACGTCCAAACCACTTGAATATATTTATCATTGGATATGAGATATACCTACACACTCCATTCTAACAAGATAGATCAGGTTTGAATATTAAGGTAAGGCCAACGTTTTCCAATTTCTACTAAAGTTTGCGATTGTAGTACTTCAACTATAGTTAAAGTAAGAAAGTTATACCAATCAAGAGGTTGGAGTATAAGAACGAAGATTAGTTGGATTAGCTAAGATCGAAACCACTACAGTTTGAAATCCATAAACATACCTCCAGATCATTCCTCTGACCACCTGAGACCTCAAGAGTTTCTACATCCAATGAATCAATCCGCGGCCCAGTCCGAATCAACTTGTGGTCAGCATTATCTTCATCCTCCGAATCCATGCCATTCCGTAACGGCAAATCGTCGTCTCCATCATCATCGACCACCGAATCATCCTCGTCTTGAAACACCCACCGGTAGGATTCAATTGAATCCATGGAACTTAATCCCCCGTTCCCCTTACTTGTACTCAATCTCAGTGATTCCTCCTCTTCTACCATCTTCTTGCCTAGCTTTTTATGTCTTTCCATTGCAACATAAGCGATCAACGAGAATACTCTGACTGCTGCAACTCCATTTTTGCAGTTGATTGAACCAAAACTTAGAGGATTTTGTTTACTCTTGGGACTTGGGTTGATGGTTGTTCTTGAATCAATTGACTTTTCCTCGTTTACATCCAGGGGAGTTTAGGCCTGGTGTATCGATTGGGTCAAATCAAGGTACTTGGGTTGATGGTTGTGTTTTGAATTTTTTATAGATTAGAATACTAACTTCTATGCTACTAACTAAAATGACCACATTTTGGTATAGTGGGTTGCGTTTGGTAACTAGCTTATTAAAAAGCTAAGGCTGTATGTCCAAACCTTCGGTCAAGTCAATTTTGACTTAGCTTTTCAAACTCCAAAAAGTCCTTTTTGAAAAAGTTATAAAAAATCAGGATTTCCTTGACTTTTCCAAAAAGTTTCTTTTTCTTATGTAAAAACTTCAAAAGTAGCTTAAAAAACTAGTTTGCCAAATATCTTTTGCTTTTTTTTCTTTTCCAAAAAGGACTTTTGGCTGTGAAAAGCTAAGTCAAACATTCTCTCAGTGTCAAGTATTTTACTATTCTACAACCAACGAACCAGGTTGTGAAAATGGTGTTCACCGAGAATGACAAAAATTGTGAGGAAAAAATGAATGAACCAATCAAAAGGCGCGTCTTGTTCTGTCTTCCCATCCACTAGAAGTCACTTCATAGCCAAACCACCGGTGAGTTAGTGTGTCACATGTATGCCACATAGAAAACTCACGTGTGGATTCATACCCACTCCGGATAACCTAAGTATAGTATATTCTCGACGGTTTAGTTGAAAAGCTAGCTATTAATTTATAAACTATTTGATAAAAAAAAGGATGTTTGGTAGAAACTAGTTGATAAGATAGTTGAAGTATATATAAAATGACATTTAGAAAAAATATTTGTTTGATAATTAAATAAGAGTATATTCAAAAAAATTTAAAAAGCTTCTGAAAAACTAAAATTTAAAAAGCTTTGAAAAACTACTCTAAGTAGTTTTTTAAAAAAACTAACTTATAAATTAGTTTATCAACTACTTTTTGACACGCTAAACACAGTCTTACAAGTTGGTTTATAAGGTAATCTATATTATTTTTGTGATCATATACATATCAAGCAATAAATTACAATAATCTTAAAAGATAAAATAATAATAAAATAAACAAAGTGTTACCAAATGGTTTATAGCCAAACACTATGAGAAGTTAACGGCCAAAGGTTGAGGGTTTTAGTCTTGATGGAGACAAAAGATGTAGATTTAGGAGTAAGATGATGAATGTGTGTATTAGCCGTTCTAAATAAATTTAAAAAAGAAATGTTATTTTTTTAAAATTTATGATAAAATAACTATTAAAATTGTGAATTCGGTTATTTTCCGACCAAAAAAAAACTAGTTATTAGACATAAATTTGTAATCAAGTAATTTCACAATATAATACTTTGGAGGAGAGTGGAAAATGGAATGAATTTTGGCTCTAATGCTCTTGGAATGGGATGGCCGAAATTATGATCTCATAAGGGGTTTATATAGATGGATAAAGAAGCTATGATAAGATAAGTTTCATTGGATAATTCTTATTCATTTTCTTGCTCCCTAAGGCTTTCAAGAAACCTAGAACCCTCCTCCAAAACCGTACCCTTTATGAGAAGGTTCTGGAATTCTTCAATGCTCAACTTTTGAGCATTGTCACATTTAGTCCTTCTACTTTTAATTAATTCAATTAATCCAAAATTTAATTCCAATTAATTTTTGGTTAATTATTAATTAAATAATAGTATTTCTAATTAATATATTAATCTTATAATATATTAATAATTTATTACTAGGTTTGAGGGCAACCCAAAAGGATTATGCTATTAATTCAAGTATATAACAATTTAGTTATTGGCTCAGATGTCTAACACTTATGACTAACACCGTTAGTTTTCTATTAAATATAAATGAAAAGACCAAGATAACCTTTTAATTTGATTTTTACATTTTTTATGTTTCTTTTACTATTTTTATAATTTAAAAAATAAAAAAAAACAAATATCAACCCCTCAATTACCCTCCCTATCTTCTCTCAATCGTCCAGGTTCATCACACACAAGAACAACCATGAGCTATAACCCTGATCTGCAACACCTTTAAGTGGATGTTTCTAAAAAACTGGAAGAATGCATTCATGGGGAACTTGAGTCACTACAACGGATATGAGGATATGAAGATTGGACCTTCAAGAAATTGCAATATGAAAATGATGGTAATGAACTAGTGTCTGAAAATAGACCATTGTCACATACATACCGATGAACCTAGAAACCGACATCATCGGACCATATAAGAACCCTTAGTCTTGGATCTGAATAACTACAAGACCATAGTCTCTGTAAAAACCTTAAATCATTGTGAATGGAAAAGAACAACATATAAGCAATTACACACACATACTTAAGAACTGAGAAACTGTTGTATAAGTGGCTGGTCAAGGGAACCTTAGCAAATTCCAGATCTGACTTCATCGAAACCCTAGCGGTATCTGACCACTGATATGGCACTGAAGTGTTGTCTATTTGTAGCACCTAGTTCTTAGTACGTGTTCTTTTTATTAAATCTTTTAATATTTTGCATTTGGTCTTGGACTCGGCGAGTTGAAGGACCAACTCACCGAGTAGAAGCAGGATGAGGCGCGGAGCTTAAGTTGTGGACTCGGCGAGTAGACCCTGTTTGGGCAAAAACCCTAATCCGAGGGTTTGCACCCTATTTAAACACCTTAACTCGGCCTCCTTAGTCCCATTTGCTCCCAGAAGACCCCCATAGCAAACCCTAGCCGTTATTGAAGCAATCTAAGGCTTTTGGAGTGATTTTGGTGCTTTTGTGATTCAAGGAAGGAAGGAAAAGCTTGAAGGATCAAGAGGAGGCTAGAAGGATTCGGTTTTGAGCATCATTTGCTGACTTCAGAAGGTATAAAGTCTATACCTTGCTTGCTCTTTTGATAGATCCCATTTTGTGGAGTTTTAGGGCTTTTCTAAGCCATTTTGGTCACCAAACATGATTGCAAGCATGGTTTGTGGTTGATGTTTCGGATCTAGGTCCTTTGAGGGGTTACAAGGCAGAAAGGAGTGGCTTTTGCACTCAAGGAAGGCCCCATGCATTGTGAGAGCTTGTTTTAGGGCCTTTTGAGCTTAAAGTCCCATGCAATCACGTAAAGGTTGTAACTTTACGTGCTAGATCGATTGTAGAAGCTTAGATCTACATTTTGATCAAGGGTTGTACATCAGAAATCGAAGATTCAGTGAGTGGTTGTGACCAACTCGGCGAGTCCAAGGTTCTGTCCCATATTAGTTGAGGGTCATAAGGACCCAGTTGAGTGTGGAAAGGTTTTAAAGGGGTCCCAAGGGGTGACCCAACGTTCTGGACTAAGCCATTGTTCTGGAAATGCATGGAACTCGGTGAGTGCATGAACAGACTCGACGAGTCCAAGGCAATCTTCTTAAGGATGAAGATGAACTTGACGAGTTGTTCATACAACTCGGCGATTCAACGACAAGACCTGAGTATCAATAGATGATGAACTCGACGAGTTGTTCATACAACTCGGCGAGTCGGATGAGGATTCAGTCGATGTTCATTTAGAAGGAAAACTCATCGCGTCATCGCCTAACTCGACAAGTAGAGACGAGTATGAGGTCTAATGGAAGGATAGGGACCCGGCGAGTTGGCGAGCCAACTCGGCGAGTCAGGTCAACTAGAAGTTGACTTTGACTTTGACTTGGTTAGGGGTAAAATGGTCATTTTACCCTAAGAGTAGGTGTCAGATTCTGACTAAGTGTTTTGTGGGAATTATAGCCGGAGGATTTCCGGAGCAGCAGCGGCGACAGTCAGAGGATTCCCGTACAGTTCAACAACTACTACGAGGTGAGTTAACTTCCAGTAGCAGTGGGTCTACGGCCACAATGTCGGCCCACCAGTAGGGATCGTATGCTAGATTTTTGTCTTTGTGATATTCATCTGTGTTGTTACTACCTGATATGTTATATGCTAGCGTGATATGGTATGTAATAGTGATAGAGTTCGGTTGTTAGGACCGAAGGGTAGGTTAGGCACCCCAGATATGCCTAACAGTATGTTATGACATGTTTAGCTGCTAGAATGATATGTTACATGAGATAGAGGTAGTAAGAGGGGGAAGAGTCCCCGAGATTCGGTTGTTAGGACCGAAGGGTAGGTCGGGCACCCCAGATATGTCTGACAATAGATCATGCTATGATATATGTGATAGTAGTAGTAGGGGTGAAATAGTCCCCGAGGTTCGGTTGTTAGGACCGAAGGGTAGTCAGCACCCCAGAATGGCTCAACATGAGTAGGCCAGCGCCCCAGAATGGCTTGACACGGGTAGGACGGCACCCCAGAATGGCCGCATGGGTAGGTCGGCACCCCATAATGGTCGTACGGGTAGGTCGGCACCCCAGAATGGTTGTACCGGGTAGATCGGGCACCCCAGAAATGTGTGGCAGTATGTATGCTATGTGATTGTATGGTATGTGGTACGTTGGGGGAACTCACTAAGCTTCGTGCTTACAGTTTTCAGTTTTAGTTTCAGGTACCTCTTCAGCGAAGGGGAAGGAGTTGGCGCGGTAGCGGCACATCATACACACACATTGGTTTCCGCATTATGAGATGTTCTGGGATTGTACTCTGACATTATTATTATTTTCATGTTTTGGGTTTTCAGACACGAGATATGTCTTATGAGATGATATGATCGGATGATGTTTTACTACAAATGATTTACAAACCACTTAATTTAAAATGAAATTTTTTGGCGTGAAAATTGGGTCGTTACACTATTCGGTTCATCTAACAGGTCTATGACCTAAATAGATCTACAATATGCATGTTTATGTGTGCCAAATATCCATCTAGTTCATCTCACGATTAATCTCATAATTCATTTCCAGGTGTTCTCGATTTGGTTTATCAGAGAGATTATGTGTGTGTGTTAGTTGAATTATGAAGAAAGAACAACACACAAGATAGAGATAAAAAGAGAAAGTAAGAGAGATATGTTTTGTGTTCTCAATCTAGTTTATCAATGTGTATGTGTGCGTAGTCTACAACACGGTTAGAATTCGTTCAATTGATTAAAAACCCTCCCCTTTTGATTGTGATCCTCATATTGAAGTATAAAGATGAAGAATACCATTCGATTTCAAACCTAAACTCATCTTTATGTATATGTGTGTGTTTATCAAATTACATGTGAGTGATTGAAGAAGCAGACAAATTGCAAGCCTGTTTACCTAAGTGGTGGGCCCATTTCCTTTTTAAATAACAAAAGAATAATAACTGAAATAATAATAATAAAAAAAGTTAAGGGCAAAAAGTAATTTCACATAGGTATAACTAGAATTTTTCATAAAGTTAATAAAAAAGACCGGTGAGACAAATTTAAAGCTAAAAGACCACTTGTATCCAAGGTTTACTTTAAGGAAACCATTCATTATCACACAAAAAAATCATAAGGATTATTTTGGGAAAAATTTAAAAAACATTTGGACCATTTTTGAATTTTTGTCATTTTTAAATGGTAAATCACATGAATGGTCCCTATGGTTTTGGGTAGTGTGTGCGGTTGGTCCCTATAATTTTTTTTATAACTTAGACTGCCCTTTCGTGTTTGTGTTTGTCGCGATTGCAATCCCTGACCAACATAAAAGACCAATACACCCTTTTGAAGAAAGTATATTATTATTTATGGTATAATTATTAAACAAAATTATATGTGTAGTCCCACCTCCTAACCATCCAAGCCAACACATATTCTCTACCTAACTTTCTTCTTCTGATCTTTCTCTTTTGGCGAAGCACAATCACCATTGGTTGATTTGAAGGAAAATTGGTACCACCAAGCAGTTTTTTGGTAACTTCAGGATGCCCACTCGTATTATTTGCTTAACCTTCAACTGAGTTTCTTTTCCCTCTACATCGGAACCCTGGAGAAAAAGCGACATGAAAAAGAAAAATAACTGAATAGGGATGAGCATATGGACTGGGGAACCGGCCAGAACCGGTACCGGAACCGGAACCGGCACCGGAACCGGTCGGGCCGGGACCGGGACGTTATTTTTGTTGATTTTTGGAACCGGGAACCGGTAGGAACCGGAACCGGTAGAACCGGTAAAAACCAGAACCGCATGATGCTATTTTTCGAGGTCCGGTTCCAACATTTGAAGACACGACAAGAACCGGTAGGAACCGGGAACCGGTGGAACCGGAACCGGTATAACCGCCGGGCCGGTTCGGTTCTTGATTTTAGCCGAAGCCGGTTCCCGGTTCCGGCCGGTTCGGTCCTTTTGCTCATCCCTATAACTGAATCAAGCATCGATTCTTTCTTTTGAGATCTCTTATAACCAAGTAATCTTCTATTTTGAATGAACCGGTCTCCAATCTAGTGAAGAATTTCAACTCCAAGATATATTGACCGAAGTGAAGGTGACCAAAATAGGTTGCGATATCGATTTGAAGAAGATGACATCTGATATGACGATTAAATCAACATCGTCTCCTATTGAAGTTGGAGTCGTCGGTTTCAGTGGAAGTTGTCAACATGAAATTTTTTAGCAGATGAACTCATTGATTTCAATGAAAGTTTATGCGATGGTAGGTGGTCGTGTAGTTGTCGTCCTAGTGAGACAGGTGGTCGGTTTCCATAATGTTTCGTCGGCAAGAACTAGATGTCCTTCACCTCCTTTGGGGCAATACATCATGAAATCCAATTTTATTCAAGAACATTGTGTTGTGTATGTGACAATCAGAAACACAATGGGGCAGAGATGTACAAAATAATGGGAAGGGAGGGACATTGTGTTGGGTTTTGAGCACTACATTAATCATATGGTGTACATGCAAACCCTAAAGTTTTGGCTCTAGTTTGTCTAACGAACATGCAATAATCATCAAAAGCTCATAAACCCTAGATCTAGCATACAATAATCGAATTATTATAATAAAAAGGGTTTGGATATTATCTTGATTGTTACGTAGAAATAACAATCTTAATTCCTTTTGATCTTGACCTTTGAAAGCGTAGTGCCTCAAATGCTACACCTCTAATGGAGTCACAAACACCATGAGCAACAAGATGACCTAGGAGAAGGAGGAGGAGCACCAAAAACGTCCAAGAACCCTTAGGGATTCTTTCACACGTTTTTGGGGCCTTAGGGGTTCCTTATATAGGTAGGCTATTAGGGTTTTCAACTAGGAAACCCTAATTTGACTACTCAGGCCCTAAGTAGCCCATGGACTCCCTCCTTAGAGGCCTTGGACGAATTCTTATGGGTTTCACCATAGATTTCGTCCAATCAACTTCTATGGAGTCCATTAGCCCATTTATGCAACTATCTTAAAATTACACAATCAGTCCCCTTTATTTAATTAATCTCTTTTATCCATAAAATTAATTGTTATTGATTATTGACTAATATTAATTAAACAATATGATTTCTCTTTTAATTATTATTCATATAATATATTAATAAATCATAATTAATCCTCTTTTTCCTTAGTTCATCCTATCAGTTGCTATCGTGAAGGCAACCCAAAATGACCATGCTCAAAATCGGGTCAAGTACATACCAAAATAGTTATGGGCTTAGACACCTAATCCAACACGCTCCCACTTGGATAAGTCTAATAACTATATTGCGTATGACTTCGGAACCTAATCAGCAATCATAGCTTTCAAAAGCTGCTATCAAACTCTGATCATATCAGAAACGTGTCCTTTAGATAAGGGATCATATATTCCTCCATTCTAGATATCGTATGAACCGAGACATGGATTTTAATCATACTCTATGTTCATGTGTTGTTTCCCAATTTCCAATTTATGACGACTGACAACAGACTACAATTGAACACATCAACTTAATCCAGGCTTGGCCAAGCGCTTAGGGGTGTCATCACTAAATCATCGAGGGGCCCACAAATATCGCTTTTATCCCACTTTGGGTAAAAGGAACGGATAAACTTTGACTCAATGCTCGCTTGTACCTACTCATCAAATCACACACAACAATATGTTTTATAACACCAAGCTACTGATGTGTTTACATATTATCAATGTGTAACCGTCTTGCAGAATACAACTCACACGTCACAGTTTCAAGAATATAGGATATTATCGTCTCACCGATCACTCGTGATAAAATCCATGAAACGATCCAAGTGAGCGTGGGTTTAATCCAATACTCTAATCTTATAGGAGAACTCATGAACCCTGCAACAAACTTTTGCTATGTCTAAAATACTTTAGACAATCTAGAATCAGATTCATGATAGTCTTCTTTCATACCTACTTCCTATTGGATTAGTGTCTAAGTCCATAACTATATTTGGTATGTACTCGACCCAACTCGGCATGGTCCATTTGGGCTGCATGACATCGGAACATTTGGATAGACCATTTGTGAGGAGAGGACATTTGTGACATATTAATATATTATAAGTTCAAATATATTAATATGAAATCATGTTATGTAATTAGTATTGATCAAGAATAAATTTAGACTTAATTTAGTGATCAAAAAGAGACTAATTAAATATATTGGATTGATTGTGTAAATCATTCACTCTTATATATGTTGGCTTATGATCCATGATTCCTTATGTTGGGTTTAACCCATATGGTGACCCATGGATACTCCATGGAGGTTAAAACCCATGGAGCATAAGGAATGGGTAAATTCATGGGTTACATGGTGTAACCCTAATGTGCAGACTATATAAGGACTCCTTTGGCTCAAGAAATTGGCACTAGTGACACAAATATGAGGGCTAGCTGATTTAAGCATGGGGTGTCTTCTTCTCATGGTTATTCCATGTGTTGGTGATGTTGTGTGAGCCATTTGAGGAGTCACACTTGGGTCATTAGGCTCTCGAGCTTCATGGAGTCAAGCTACATCAAGAGGTATGTATTTTAACTTGTTATATTACCCAAGTATCAAAAGATTGTATGCTAGATAGGGTAATACCTTGGAATATTCATATTTTCATGTATAATAGAGAAAACATAGATCCAAAGTATTTAGGGTTGCATGTATACTTAGGAGTGTTAGAATGCATATAACCCATCAGTGGTATCAGATCCTAGGCTTGTTTTTAATTATACTTGATGCAAAGTGCTGAAGAATGCTGAAAAAATCAATTTTTGGGCGGTCTAGGCAATGGACTCGCCGAGTCCATGAAGAAACTCATCCTACTCGTCGAGTAGGTTCATACACTCGACGAGTAGGACCCCCGGACAACATATTTTCGACTTGTAAGGATGGAATTGGACTAGAATCATTACCCTAAGCTGTTTTTGAACCTATAAACCTGTTTTTGATGTGGTAATGTTCATTCTAATCCAATTTCAAAGATAATTGTCAATAGATTCATGTTTTGTATTAGTTTAAGGATTAGGCTAATTACATAAAAAAGTTTGATTTGAATTATCTTGTTCTTATGAGCTGCTTAGATTAATAAAAAGTTATGTGGAATTGTTGTTTTCAGTCCAAATTAATCTAAGAGTTGATTCTAAAATGCGTTTTTGTAACTTGTCCTCAAGTAATATGAAAAGTCACTTTTAAGATTCATAAAACTCATAAATATTTCCATAGGTTATGAATAAAGAAAAGTCACATTCTTTTAATAGTTTAAAGTCTTCCATAGCTTGTCCTCAAGTTATGGAACTTGAAGAGTTTTTGGATTAAAACTATTTTAAACACATAAGTTATGGAATTGAATAGTTTTGAATAGTTTCAAAACTTGCCCTCAAGTTTTGGAATTTGAAAAGTTTTCCCTTATGAATACTTTAATTCCAAGTTAAGCCCTTAGAATTTTAAAAGTTAAAATTCAACCCTTATACTTTATAGTGTTATAAGTTAATAATATATATATATATATATATATATATATATATATATATATATATATATATATATATATATATATATATATATATATAAGAGCAAGTCAATCTTACCGTTAGTAAGCCTCATTCACGAAGCCGATCTATAAGGGGGTATAAGGTTACTGCCTATATAATGGCAGTTTAATGTAGGGGTGTTTGTGGTTCGGTTTGAAACCGTGAAACCGGCCAAACCGGTCATCGGTTTGGTTTTACGGTTTGTATTTTTCTTTACGGTTTGGCTTGCGGTTCCGAACTTTTCAAACCGTATTGAACGGTTTGGCTTACGGTTTTTAAGATTTCAAACCGTATAAAAACCGGACCGGACCATAGGATTTGAATATATATTAATTAATTTTTTTATATGTAATTATATTTTATTGTATATATTAATTTTTATATATAAATAATAAACTTTAAACCCATAATATTGAATTATTACAGCCCATAAGTTCTTCTATCATTGTGAGTTTGATTTTTTTTAACAGAAGCAAACATGGAACGAAACTTAGCGTGCAAGAAGTTCTTCTTCAAACGAGAATCTTAACAAAAAAAAAAGTTAATGAGAATCTTAGCATACAAGAGAAGCGTATGCTAAAATATAAGGCACATTTGGAAGATGAAAAAATAGAAGTGGGTGAGCTTGAAAGATATTTGTCAGATAACCAAGAGCCAAGCTATGAGTCACTTGACTTATTGGATTGATGGAAGACTAATGAAGCACCGACAATATCAATATCGACTGAAAGGTACATTTCTTCTCACAATTTTATTATGAATTTTTGGTGTAATGTTTTAATATTGACTTTTTTGGACAACAAAAGCTTATGAATTGGATAACATTTTGGAAGTGAGCTTGCTGATAATGCTTTTTGGACAACAATTTTGTTGTTTTGGATAACTTAGTAGGTTGTGTGTATTAGTCTAATATTTGATTTAATGGAACAATATTTGATATTCTCATTTACTGCTTTTTATTTGCTGTTTGGACAACTTTTTTGGTAGTTTTCTTGCTGTTTTGACAATTTTAATATTGCGGTATTTTTAGCAAACCGTTAATAGTGCAATTTTTTTTGCTAAATTAGGCAAAATTTTGACTGTTTTAATACCTTAAATAGTGCAATTTTTTTTACTGTTTTAATACCTTTAATAATGCATTTTTTTATTGTTTTAATACCTCTAATAGTGTAGTTTTTTTACTAAATTAGTTTAACGGACTCGACTAAAATGGGCCTAAAAAGCACAAACCGTGAAACCAAACCGGAGCCAAACCGTTAGTAACGGTTTGGTTCGGTTCGGTTTTAAATTTTCAACGGTTCGGCTTCGGTTTTTGTTTGACAAAAACCGTTAGTAACGGTTTGGCTTCGGTTTGACCTTAAACCGAAAAAACCGGACCGTGAGCACCCCTAGTTTAATTGGTGTCCACTCTCACCCACCGCTTCCTTGACTGGTGGAGAGTCGTTAGTGTAAGAATACCAAATTCTTCCCACTGTTAGAATATGTTTGATTCTAACACTATATGCAATGACCCTTTTATAATCGTATTGCACAAAAGTCACCAAGACTTTGCCAATAAAATTACAAAGTTCTCTATTGGGGATTGTTACAAGACAATTCCATAGATACGAAGTCTCACATTCAAAGTACATTCATTTGAACATCCTTCTTGCATAAAAGTTTCTAATCTAGACATAGATTCTTGATATCCAACTCCCAATATGGAAACATTTCCATATTTGTCATATGACAACTCATTTTAAATAGAGTCTTATCTATTCATAATAATGTCAATATGGTCCATTCGTTAATATACTTCCAACTGCCCACAAGTGTCCAATCCTTGGCGAACCTTAGATTGTCCTTGACAATTGTTTAATTATTTTAGTCAATCCGGTTCTAGTCCCTTTTTCCTTCTTAATGCCCTAGGCATTTGGAAAATTTAGAACGGTCGAATATTACAACATATGCAATCGATCCTATTCCCGAAGCGTATAGGACACGATTCATAATGAAAAAAAAACGTGATACTTTACTAGTTTCTTGCTATAATATTGCCATATATAAAATCCTTTTAAGTTGAATCTTTTCAACATAACATTCATATATGCCCTTTGACTAAATTTGATTAAAATTTCTCGATCCAAGCTTTTAGATTTCGAAACGAAGTATAGTATTCTCTCCCTTAATTATAGCAAACAACTTTTCAACCCCTGCAACTTTGCAAAGTGAAACTATTGTTTTCTATAATTAATATTGCTAACTTGCAACACTTAAAATAATAATCATGCTCCCACTAAAATGATAATTATCTCGAAACCAACATAACATTTATGCTCCCACTAGCTTTGACACGTATTCAGAAAGTAGTTGGACGTTCTAGAAAGCGATACTTGTTGACTTCCAAAGTTCATATTTCTAATACGATCTGCTTCGATAAGCCTTTATCTAAGCTTCTCAACCTTGTACACCTTTCCTTAGATAGCTTATATGTGTGTCTAAACAATTTCAGCACTTATAGTAATAAGTCTTAAATGTTTAAACTAATTGCCAAATCTCACAATTCGAACTATGAAGAGGGATGCCGTAACCATAATCGAATTTGAGAATGCAATTTACACAACAACTAACTCCTTAAAATCTTCCCAATGAAAGCGTTTCCTCAAAATCATTTTCATGAAGGAGAGAAACCTTATGATACTTAGGTTTTATGGCGTATGTGCTCTTATCCATGTGAATTTGTTATAACCATAATCATAACATAATGTTTGTGACAAATTCAAACTCTTATGGACAGAACTTGTTCATTCTTAATTTCTTGTCATCAAGGGTCCCACCATTGCTTCCAAGTTATTTAGCAACTCACCTATACTAGTCAATGTACTTTCATTGAACAAGGTGGTTCCCCTTATGTAGTCAATTGAGAATTCCTAGAACTCATATGCATAAGTAACTTTACTGGAATGGCATAAAAATAAAATTTTGTCAACACGATAGGTTACAAACCTCAGGTCGTGTGCTAGTGTCTAATGATAGGTTTACTCTTGATTAGTTCTTGAAACTTTTCAAGATCATTTAGACTCCTATTGGCCTCTTGACATATAAGATTCTCTTGTCAAGAAACATTTCTTGACAAACAAATATTCAATAGTTAGTGCGGATTCTTATCAAGACAAAACACTAAACACAAGTGGTCTTAGTTGGTCTTTGTCTTATCCAAGACATCACAATTTACCAATTTCAAACGTTCAAGAGTAAGAAAACATTTTTCTACTTCACATTTGATGAATGTGTTAAAACTTATTAAAATGTGTCACTCACGTCACAATCTTGGAGTATGACTCTAAGACTTATTTTGGAATGAAGTATGACTCATCCTTTTTTATTTAACCATATCAACAATTTCCGATTCCTCTTCTTAGCCATACAAGTGCACTAAGGTGTCATTAGAGGATCAATTGTGATATGTTTCTTAATCATTAAGACGATCATAAAACACGATACAAAAGTACTTTTCCATCTATTTAGATTTGAGAAACTTTTATCTTTCTGCCTTATTGATTCTTCATATTCGTTCTGCTATTCATTGAAACTTTTCAATGATTCAGAATTATACTTAATCTTGTAAGCATAACCACATTTACTAGACTTTTAGTAAATCAATACGAATAGTCTTATTGTTCTTTGTGGTGGACTTAACAAGTGCCCAACATTGTGTACTAGTTCTCATAGTCTTTCACTTGACTTTTTGTCAAAGAATTAATCTTAATTTTCCAAATATGAAGGTTCTCATTCATCATACAATACAAGTTGTATGATTCCAAGTTTTTGTCCAATTGAAACTTGGGCGACAAGAATCTTTCCTTATTTGGTAAATTCTCGACATTACCACAAATAACATAACTAAGAATCACATCCATTTAAACATTGTTAAAAATAGAAATACACAAACATCAATTTTCATACATGCCATTGCAAGGAATTATAAATAAGACAAAAAACAAAATGTATTTTATTTGTAAAAGGTGCGGAAAACTCGTCCTTATAATCGAATTCAAATGAAAAACTATGTTATGACATAATCCTAAGCAATCTATCATAACTCTCTAAGTAGCAGCTAAAAAATCCGATCATCGAACCATGCGATCGAAATCCATTTCTTAGCGATCAGACTCAGCTCACTTCTTCCTTTAAGCTTCCTCTCTTTTATTCGATCCTACAACACATTAAAATGCAATCTTATCACATCATGTATTAAGAATCTAAAATAGAAAACTTAATAGAGTTAGATAGTGGATTTTACATGAAGTAGAGTCATACATCTTGACTCTCCCATCTCTTAGATCTCTCAGGTATTCAGGGCAACTTCGTAACCAATGCCCCCTCTTTTGGCAGTAGAAACATATGGATTTTTCTGGAATGGTACACGAGACTATCTCATACTCAGCCTTTCTCTTGTGTAGAGAAACTTTTTCCGGACTTCCAATGTTGTCATTTCCCATTGAAGGATGGGACATTGATTTACCAAACAAATTTGCTTGACCAGTGCGCCAAATCATCGTTGATTCAACAGCAATAAGCAAATAGGTCAAATCAATGAGGGTTACATCGTGGTCCATCACATAGTACTCTCTAATGAACTTACTATATGATTCGGGAAGTGACTGAAGAACCAAGTCAACAACCAACTTCCTTGAGACATCGACACCCAATATTCCCAATCTATCAATATGTAACTTCATATTCAAGACATGAGCGCATATTGACTTTCCATATTCGTTTCTTTTCGTTAATAGGGCTTGAGTGACCTTGAACTTTTCAACTCTTCGAACACGTAGTTTAGGGAGAATTATTGGAGGAGGTGGTGGAAGTGAAGCATGATTTCCATTTCCACAATCCAATCATGGAACATCATCCTCATATGGATAACTTTTTCCAATGGCTTCAAGAAGACCATAGTTGTCAATCTTTGACATCTACAAAACAGGAGAAATTCAAGTTAGTTGATTGAGTCCTAAATAAAACACCAAAATGAGATATTAAGGCTAGGACCCGACACAATATTCTACAATATGGAAGAGGGATGTCGTAATCTGAATAGCAGAACATTTGAAGGTAGGTAAATGACGATTTACCAATTTCCACCATGAAAAACGAAAATTGTAAATTAAGTTTTAAATGAATTGAAACTCCTAGATGTTTTGAGATTCATTGAACTTTTCAATGGCATGTTTAAACCTCGAGTGTGTCCTTCGTTTGTGATTGGGATGCCGAGGATCACAAACAAGTTGTGGATAACCATGCAAATATACATAGTGCCCCCAATGTTTCAGTCACCTAGTTGACGTGTCGGTTAACCACACACACTCCAGCGATCTGTGACAAACATAGAGTCACCCTTATCCACCTTTGCTTAGAGCCCAATTAGTCTTCCGGTTAACGATACACGCTCCACTAACGTCTTAGCAAGGGTATAAAGTGTAATTTCATGGAATAGCACCAACTCCACATTTTTCCTAAAGTAATTAAGATTTGGGAATTTATGAAAGTGTCTAGTTACTTCGTACTTCATTATACTTATAATGGAAGGTTGCGTCCTATCCTACCCATTCGGCTAACAACCCTCCACTAGTCAAGAGTGTGGTGGGTAAGAGTGGATACCCATTCAATCGCCATTTTATAGGCAATTTCCTTAAACACCCCTTAGAGACCATCTTCGTGAATGAGGCCTACTAACGGTAAGACTGACTTTTTTACTCATACATATATAATATTAGAATTTTAGTTTTATATATAGTATAAGGGTGTATTTTACACTCTTAAAATACTAAGTGGTTTAATTTAATAAAATTATACTTTTAATTTAATTAAATACAAACCATATTATTATGGATTTATTAACTCTCTTTTAATTATACATTTAATTAACTTAATAAAACCATAAGGTGTAATTTGAACTTTTCAAACAACCAGGGTTTTAGAATTTAAAAACTTCAAAATTAAACTTTTAATCAAAAAAATTTAATTCCAAAAACTTGAGTACAAGTTTTGAAACTTTTCAAAATATTAGGGCTTAGAATTTAAACATTTCAAAATTAAACTTTTTAATCAAAAAATTTAAATTCCAAAACTTGAGGGCAAATTTTGAAACTTTTCAAAACTATCTAGATCAAATTACAAATAATTTAATTAATCAAATAATTGGTAATTAACTAAATTTGACCTAATTCAATTTTATGGAAAGATAATCCAATCAAATAATTCAAATAAATCAAGTTTATCATATAAGACAATGATTATCTAATTAATTGACAATTATCTTCTATTTTGGCGAGGATAATCACTCCAAATTAATAAAAATCGGATTTTATCAATAAAAACGTTTATGGTAATTATCCCAAGCCAAAACAGCTCAAACTCCCAAAAAATCTGGCATCTGACACTCCGACTCGTCGAGCCAACAGTGGACTCGTCGAGTTGCCAGTGAACTCGACGAGTTCAACTATGGACTCGGCGAGTCCAGGCTCCAGATCCAAGATTTTTCGATTTCCAGCTTTGAATATTCATGTAAAGCATCAAATACATCAAACAAACATCCTAGTCTCTAATACCACTGTTGGCTTTTGACCACTGCATCAATCTTATAGTGTACATGCAAACCCTAAAGCTTTGGATCTAGTTTGTCTAACGAACATGCAATAATCATCAAAAGCTCATAAACCCTAGATCTAGCATACAATAATCGAATTATTATACTAAAAAGGTTTTGGATCTTACCTTGATTGTTATGTAGCAATAACAATCTTAATTCATTTTGATCTTGACCTTTGAAAGCTTAGTGCCTCAAATGTTGCACCTCTAATGGAGTCACAAACACCATGAGCAACAAGATGACCTAGGAGAAGCAGGAGGAGCACCAAAAACGTCCAAGAACCCTTAGGGATTCCTTTACACGTTTTTGGGGCCTTAAGGGTTCCTTATATAGGTAGGCTATTAGGGTTTTCAACTAGGAAACCCTAATTTGACTACTCAGGCCCTAAGCAGCCCATGGACTCCCTCCTTGGAGGCCTTTGACAAATTCTTATGGGTTTCCCCATAGATTTCGTCTAATTCAACTTCTATGGAGTCCATTAGCCCATTTATGCAACTATCTTATAATTACACAATCAGTCCCCTTTATTTAATTAATCTCTTTTAGCCATAAAATTAATTATTATTAATTCTTGACTAATATTAATTAAACAATATGATTTCTCTTTTAATTATTATTCATATAATATATTAATAAATCATAATTAATCCTCTTTTTCCTTAGTTCATCCTATCAGTTGCTATTGTGAAGGCAACCCAAAATGACCATGCTCACAATCGGGTCAAGTACATACCAAAATAGTTATGGGCTTAGACACATAATCCAACACGTTGGCCAAAGAAGGAGGGGTGTCGATGGTGGAGTTCCCGGAGGCAACGAGGAAGGAAGAAAAGAACGAGTGTGGCCCAAACTTATAAAAAATATTAGGATAAATTACACAAGTCGTTTCTTATACATATGCCAAAAAGCGTGTTTAGTCCCTATTTTCAAAAATTAACTCGGACCGTCTATGAGTTTGTTTTTTCTTGCACGCTTAGTCTATATGGACATGAAATGACTATTTTACCCTTGATAATTTCTTTTTTTTTATTTTATTTTATTTATTTATCAGTTTAAATTAAAAAATAAATACATAAAACAAAATATCCCCACCCCTCCCCTTATACCGACAACCATAACCTCCATTAGCCACCACCACCACCTTCAAGACCGACACCATATTTAGCCACAAGCATTGCCAGAAACCGCAAACGCCCTCTTTTTATCACCCATAAATCACAGTACACCACTTCCCTTCTCATACTTCTCACTTCCTTCGCAAACCTACATCATTGAACCAAACCACAATCGCCACCTTATATAACCTGCTACCACAATCTATCACCATCTCTATCTCGGGTGCATGGAGGCCGGGATCGATCTACACATCTGTTGAAAATCGATCAAAACATATTTTAGAAATCATTGATCTCAATACCTTAGCTGATGGAGATCGATGGTGGCATATAGATGAAGAAGGACATTGACAACTTCAGTCGGTTTGAAACCCTAATCGATGACGATAAGCGTGTTCGTGAAACCCTATGTTCTCGGATGTGAAGGAGGTCGGAGACGAATCTGCACTCCGACAACAACCCAAAACCCTAGTCGTCGTAGGCTTTCCTCTTTAATTCCTCATTGGCGCTCCTCCCTATTATTCTTTCTATGGTAAACACACCACTCCTTCTTCCTTCTCCTGCTCACTCCTTTCCGATCACTTCGACACCCACCCAAAACCATTAACGAGTTGTAGGTCTCCTCTTTCCCTCTCTTCGAGTCAGTGTCTTTTGGGTTTTTATTTTCTCGATCAGTAACGTAGTGAAAATGGTAGGGAAGGTTCGTTAGAGGGTGGTAGGTGACTGTATATGTTTGTGTGTGTGTTTTTTTTATGTTTCTCTCCGACTAGTAACAGTGAAAGGTGGATGGGTTGGGGAAAGTGAAGGGGATGGGGACATTTATTATTATTTTTAAATTGAAGATGATAATATAGATAATAAATTAATTGAAAAATAAAAACACAAGGGTATAATGGTCATTTAAAATTAGGCAAGGATTAAGTTCACAACAAAATTGTCTTTCAGGGATGAAACATGCAATGTTAAATCGAGCGAGGGACGGTCTAGATTAATTTTGAAAATAGAGACTAAGGTCCTGTTTGATAGTTTCTGTTCGGGAAAATGTTGTATAGGAAAGTGCTGTATGAGAAAGTTTTCTGACCGGAAAAAAAACCATGTTGTTTGATTGTATATCTGATTGAATGTGCTAAATGATAAAAAATGACAATATTATCCTTTTGTTCTATACTGTGATGGATGAAGTTGTTGAATAATTATAAAAACATACAAATTGTCATACAAAATCAAAATTACACAATAATCATTTAAAAATACTAATAGAATGTCGATTATGTTGTTTTAAGTTTATTTTTTTTCAAGTCAATATTATGTTGTTATTCTTTCTAGCAATTAATTTTTTTTTTATAACTCAACATGTGATTTTTCACCCGGTTTATGTCCGATAGTAGTGTGATTGATGATTTTTTTATAAAAATATATTAGGATGATGGTGGTGTTGTCAAAAAAAAAAAAATAATCCAGTAAAAATGAATTAAAAAATTAACTAAAAGAAATTAATAATCCAGAAAAGTAAATATTTATTAATATATAAGTATTATATATTTATAAATAATATTTATTAATATATAGTAGTTCAATAAAACGAATTAATCCCTAAAAAAGAAATAAAAAAAATTATTTAAAAGAAATTAATAATCCAATAAAATAATATTAATTAATACATGAATACTATATATTAAAAATAATATTTATTAATATATAATAATCCAATAAAAAAGTAATAATCCAATAAAAAAGAAATTAAAATATTTATTTAAAAGAAATTAATAATCCAATAAAAAAACAACTTTGGGATAAAATTGTCTTTACAGTCTATTTAGCCAGAAAGATATCGTTTTGTAGTCTTCTGCGAAAAACTTATCTTACCAGAACAGACCAATTTTTTTATACATATCAAAGGGTTTTTTTCAATCCATTCAACCGGAAAAATATCTTTGAATCTAGGATCATACGTTTAGATATATGAACGAAGGAAGGACGACGTAATATACCCGAAATCTTATAAGGATGTATTTGTCTTTTTATGTTGGTCACAACAAAGAGGACATAGGACGGTCCAAATTAAAACGCAACCTATCCAAAACCACAGTGCCCATTCGTGTAGTTTACAATTTTTTAAATGAAGCCATATTACATTACAGGCAGCTCAATAGCTCATCAGACTAGGCCCTAGCTCATTCTTATGAGTTACGATCGCTTCCATGCTCCGGAAGCTTATGGCACGATGAAATGCACCTCCTCCAAATAATTCTCACGAACCCTACCTCCATGACAATCCCCAAAACTCTTTCAATCTTCTATCAATCAAAATCAGTCTGTTCAAATTTATAGTTAGCGGCAAGAACCAAACAAACGATGTCTCACTTTGGCCGATCAGGACCACCGGATATTTCAGACACCTACTATCTCCTCATTCTTAACATTAGTTTCCGTAAGTCTTCTGATATTCATGTTACTTGTGCTATCATCGTCTTAAATTTCTTCGGTGCTCCTTTGGTAATGTTATCGATTTATTTTTCAAGAGAAAAGAATCGTTAGTGTTTGGATTGTGTATATGCAGGGACGACGGCCGACGATCTGTTCCCGCTTTTTGATAAGTACGGAAAGGTTGTTGATATTTTCATCCCCAAAGATCGAAGGTATGTTGTATAATGTATATCTCCGTTTCTGTTTTTTTTATATCGTTTGAATCGTAAGGTCTCTTATTCATGGGGAAAAGTTGATGGAAGGATAAAACGAAGATTAAAATTGTCATCTTTCCAATCCCAACCCTAAAACCATAGCAACTATTTACTACTTACTATCATCTTTTTGGATTAGGACTGGTGAATCCCGTGGTTTTGCGTTCGTTCGTTACAAGTATGCAGATGAAGCAGAGAAGGCAGTAGATAGGCTGGACGGTAATTAATAATCATTTCCTCAATTTGGTGTTTAACATGCGTAGAAGGCAATGTTGTTATCATTAGGAGAAAATACATTCTGGAATCTCCTTGTAATCGGCTGTTTCTGTTTCCTTTTATGCTCTTATCAGGAAGAGAAGTTGATGGCCGAGAAATCACAGTTCAGTTTGCAAAATATGGACCCAACGCAGAAAGAATGTAAGCTTATAGGTTTCATATTGTTCTGGTATTATCTTATCGTGCTACACTATCAAAATGGCAAAACTTTGGCATGAAATTGATGGAGATCCTCACTTGTTTTTCTTGCCAACTTTTTGCTATACCTCCAATTAAGTACTTATTCTATAAAGTGGCAAAACGGGGAATACTACAAAGTAGAAAGGAAACTTTGGGGAGAGCATCTGTTGTGAATTGTGATTTGTCTAGCAAACCTCTTAAACCTTTTTCTTCATTTTGATGTTTATTTTGGAGAGAATTACTCATTCATAGAGTAAATTGTTTGATTTCATTCTCAAAGTTGGTTTGTAGCATTTTATTTTCCTTGGAGTCTAGTCTAAGAATCATTTTAGTTTATTTTGAGTTAGGAATGTTTGGTTGTTTGGTGTTGATTATATTTGCAGTCATAGAGGAAGGGTGATTGAGAAGTCCCCCAGGGCTAGAGGCAGGTCCAGAAGTCGTAGTCCTAGACAAAGGTTGTTCCTTTCTTTCATGATTCATCCATCTTTTATACTATTAAGATCACCATGTAAGATGTTGATGATGGAAGTTTGTTTTGTGATGCAGATACCATGATAATTATTATAGGGACAGGGACAGGGAGTACAGGAGAAAAAGGTATGATGATGATAGTAGGGAAAGGGGTTATTACAGGTATCATGGAAGAAGCAGGAGTCGTAGCTATACCCCTCACAATCACAACAGAGGCCATGCTGATGATGAGTATTTCAGAAGGAGTCACTCTACTGAAAGGTTTCACATATATTTTCAATATACTATATGATTTCTCTTTCTTTTTTGCCTTCTGTTGGTCCCCACACCCGTTCACCAAGCCATAGTCTTTATTCAAGGAGCCCATCACCACCACCACCACGGCATGTTCATGATGAGGTGAGTTTCTGAGTTATAAATTGGGGTAATGACAACAAATAATACTCAATTTGCTGTTTAGGTCACTTATATATTGGGGTGGAGGTGGATTTCAATGGGATAAATTTGTATTGAATCCTACCACTCTGGTGGAATTTGTTCACCAGAGTTATATTTCCATGTGGATGTCATGTCAGCAACACATGGACATATGTAGGATTCAATATTGATTTTGTTTTATTGATCTACTGAGTCAGTAGTATTAAAAGAGCAAATTGAGTAGTAGTGACATTAACCCTTAGAAAGAAGTGTTTACGCAGTTACGTTATTCTTATTTGATTTTATGCAGGAGTGAGTGACAGGTGATAAAAGGTGTCCTCTTTTGAATGCATGCATGTTGGTAGGAAGGATCGGATCCCTCCATGATTATAGTGATTTGTAGGAGGAGGTATTTTCATCAGTATTATGATATAAGAATGAATTGTGTTTGTGGATTGTAGTTTTTGTTATTACTCGCTTACCTCAACTTATTGTTGAAACCATTCCCTCTATGCCATGGTTGTTTAATATTTAGTTAGTTTTTGTTTGGATGTTGTGATTTTGGTACTTACTTGACTTGACACTGGATTTTTATAGTTAAGATCGGGAAAAGAATAAAGAAAGATAGATTGGGGTGGATGGCTGTGATGATGAAAAATGTTACCTGTTGTTCCTTCTTGGGTATAATCTCTAGATTGAGACCAATGGCTGTGATGATGATGATGATGATATTGTGACATGTTGATGCAGTCAGTGAATAGTCTGAGAATGCTCTTTTGCAGGGAAGTGTTGTTACCATGCCTGCTCTTCTTTACGTTTAATCAATAATTCTGTCTAGTGATTAAAGTAATGAAACATTATACTTTTTTTCACTGTTTAAAACAACCATTTTTGCCTGGTTTTTGTATTAGGGCAAAATACAGAAAAGCACAATGCACCTTCACCGTTTTATCGGTGGAGTGTTATTATAAATAAATATATGGATATTTTAGTTTAGTGGCTAAAGCGGCAAAATGATGAAACTATGTTGTTCTTGTATGTTTTTCATCCTTTTCTTAGAAATGTGCAACGCAGAAAAATGTTTTTTAGCGGTTGCAAGAGGTTTATAGAATCACTACAGAAAATTGTCAAGTTGTGAAAGTTAAATAAATAAATTGGTGGCTTTTGTGAAATTTACACTTTGACTTTGTGTCCTTTCGCAATTGAGATGTTAATTAGGGTGACTGTGAAAAAAGTGAGCAGAAAATAGAATGCGAAACCTATATAGCTGAGGTTGGCTCTAGGATTCACGGAATAGTTCCTGTAATGACGTGGCAGTGGCAGGGTAGGGTAACAAATGTGGCCTCATTTGTTTCTGGTTTAATCTTTTGCGCATAACGTGTTTTGTTTTGCATCTTGCCATTAAGTTGTAAGAATGTATCTCAGTATCTTGTGTCTTGTGGAGGCGTATCATGAAAAACAGTTAGCTTACGTTGTGGAAAAATTGGCTGTTTTTCGGAAATTTTTTTTATGAAAAATGAGAATTTTGAAAACGTGTTTAGGTCGTCTATTCTTCTGAATTTTTCATGGAAAATAAAAATTGTCCATTTCTAAAATTACAAAAAAGTTGAAATTTTTTAGAAAACCAATGATTATTGTTTTTCAATTTTTTTTTTTCAAAATATAAGCATATACCCACTTTCACCTCTGTCCAATCATACCTTAACAACTCCAACCCTCCTACCTACCCACACCCACACGGCCACACCACTCACTTCCAAGCCCACCCTTACACCCACAAACATATACCCACACCCACCCCTAAAAACACACACACATACACCCACCCACCCAACACCACTACCAGAATCACCGACCTACCATCATCATAACCACCATCACCACCTCATTACCGCCACCGCCATCACCACCACTGCCACAATTGTCGCCGTCACCACCACCGCCTGTCATCACCACCACCACCACTGTCACCATCATCAATACCACCACTGCCCCTACCCCTTCCCTACCACTGCTACCGTTTGCTAAAAATAAAAACCGATAGAAATAGACAAATCTAAACACGTTTTCTAATTTTCTAAAACTGAAAATAAAAAATGAATAACTTTTAACTAAACGTGTTTTCTAAATTTGATGAAATCAATGGGACAAAATTTAATATTTAACTTCTCCTCTAAGGTGGGCCAGCCATGTAAGCATTCAGACCACTTCAATACATGTAACTGTATTTATACCTTTATACAAATATATACTAAAGATAATATTTATATCATCACTATATTTCTTCTTTTTTTAAAGATTTTAATTATTTGCATCTTTTTGAGTTACAAAAACATTCAGTTTTTTCGTTTGTTGATTGTTTACAAGAATATGTCAAAAGCAGATTTGGAGATGTATCTCCAAATCTGCTTTTGACATATTCTTGTAAACAATCAACAACTCACGAAAAAGAGAATGTTTCTGTAACTCAAAAAGATGCAAATAATTAATATCTTAAAAAAATGTAGTGATGATATAAATATTATCTTTATCATACCTTTGTATAAACGGCAAAATACAGTGACTTGTATCGATGCACATCATTATTGAAGTGGTCTGAATGCTTTCACAACTGACATGAGTGAATCAGATTGGGTAGTTGCACTTTTCAATTGTAACAACAAATGGAATAATTGGTTTCCATTAAATCTTTATTTCCTTCAATTGCTTCTCTCTGCCACACTTTAGTTTTACATAGTGAGCAAACATATACATCATCACTAGAATCCAAATAATCTATTAACAAAGAAAAAACTTCACCAAATTAGATTTGTTATATGATGGAAATGCAATAGGGTAAAGACATATTTTGTTTATAACAATAAAATAATTTGTTGTATGGATATAACACATTTTCTAATTCCGATAAATTTACTCTGATTATTACCTGTAACATCATTTTGAGCATTTGAAGTAAAAGGCATACATATTTATGTCTTTTTTTTTTTTGCTAGAAATTGATCTACCTCTTTTTTTCTTTTCTTTAGAGTTAGTGTTGATACTAAGGGTGCAAACGAGCCAAGCTACTCGCGAGCTACTCGGGATCGGATCGTTAAAAGCTCGACTCGAAATCGATTTTAAACGAACCCGAGCCAAGCTCGAGCTTAATATTAAGCTCATTTATTAAACGAGCTCGAGCTCGAGCCTATGTCATTAAGCTCGATTAGGCTCGTGAGCCTAAACGAGCCTTTACATAATATAATTTATTATTATTTATATATATTAAAATAAAAATATATTACAGGAATTACGGATTTAGGGTATTAGTAAACGAGCTTCTTAACGAGCTCGAGCCGAGCTTAAGCTTATTTAGGCACGTCAGATAACAAATGAGTCGAGCCCGAGCCCGAGCTGAGCTTGGATAATTCTTTACGAGCTCGAGCCGAGCTCAGTAAAAGAAAGCTCGAACCGAGCCGAGCTCGAGCTCGAGTCTCATATAACTTAAACGAGCCCGAGCCGAGCTTGGCTGGGCTCGGGCTCGGCTCGGCTCGTTTGTACCCCTAGTTGATACCAACTGCCTTGTATTTATTAGAAGAGGTTTCAGCATAACTAATTTTCAAAAAATATATAATTGCATGTATTAATAAAATAGATAATGAAATACCTAGATGATGAAGTAGATCAATATTACTACATGAATGTTCAACCTGATCAAAATTGCCACTGGAAGGTTCAACAAAATCTTCATTCAAGTCAAAAAAATGGAATATCTTTTGTACTAAATTGTTTCCGTTTTCCTCTTGTGGAATGAATTGTGTTGTTTTGAATTATAGACCGGTTGTTCGAAACAACTTAAGAATTAGATAACATGGACACCTGTTTTGGTAATGTTTGTGAAGGAATTTTGAAACTTGAGAAAAAGATATATAATTAATTATTTAATTATAATGTACGAAAACTTATGATCAAATAAAGAAACATATATAATAACCAGTAATGAAAGAACAGAAAAAGTTTGACCAGAGTTTTGATAAGTGTTAACCATATTGAAAGTTGTGGCGTTTTTGATTTGTATGTGTAACGTCCGGTTCCTGGTATATATTTTAAATCAATTTATTCATTCTTGAATAGGATCTTGATGAGTTGGAGGCCCTAAACTCGTCGAGTAGGAATGAAAATTATACGCGAAACTTAAAGTCTACTTGACGAGTTGAGGGACTCAACTCGACGAGTAGGGTTGCCATAATAAAACCCTAATTTTCAGAGTTTAGCACCCTATTTAAACACCTTAAAATCTAAAGGTTGGCCTCATTTACATCTTCCATCATCCCAAACCCTAGCCACGAAACCCTAATACGTTTTTGAGAGTTTTGACCCACTTTTGGTGCATTCTTGAGGTTTTGAAGAAGAAGAGACTTGAAGAAGGAGAAAGGAAGCGTTGGAGAAGATTAGATCCAGAAGTCTAGCTTCATTTCTGGTTCATTGGAGGTATAAAGCTCCTATCTTGTCTATTATATGCTTAGATCTCTTTATCTTCACTTTTATGGGACTTTTGGTTCAAGAAGCACGACCTTTGGGAAATGGACATCCCAAGTTAGTATGTCATCAGATCTGGAACCATTGAGGGATTTCATGGCATAAGGGTGCAAACTTTATGGCCATTAAAGCCCCATGCAAGCAATAGGATGTCATTTTGGCCTTTTAAGCTCCAAAATGTCATGCATAGAGAGAAAGGTGGAGACTTTATGTGTTCATTTAGTCTCAAAGGTCCAGATCTCAGTTTGTGCACCCTATCTTGAAGTATGGATGGCTTGTAAACCAAGATCTAGGTCCTTAAGGGTTAGGGTTTGAGCTATATATATTTAGGAAAAGTATTAACAGGTAAAGGTGGAAACTTTACCCTTAAAAGGACATTTCCGCTATGTAGTGGAAGTGTGGAACTTAGATCTGAGGGATAAGGACTTAATCCCTTAATATGGCTTATCACTCTGAAGAACTCGACTAGTTGGGTCAAAGCGCCCCGATTCTATAAAGGGCAAAACTCAACGAGTTTCAAGGATGACTCGACGAGTTGATTGAAGAAGTCTCGACTCTATTATAGGGAGGAACTTAACGAGTTCATGAAAGAACTTGACGAGTTGGGTCGTGATTTCAGGGTTTATGATTTATGGAACTCGGAGAGTTGATGGACCAACTTGGCGAGTTGAGTCAACCCAGAAGGTTGACTTTGACCAAAATGTTGACTTTGACCAGAAGGTTGACTCTGACTTGGACTTTGATTAGAATTGACCCTTAAGGGGTTATGAGTATGAAAGGGTAATTAAATGAGATTTTTATGTGTAGTAGTTTGAGAAGAGTTGATTGCAGAGCCGAGGGCAGTTCAACTACTTCATGACATTTGAGAGTGAGTTACCTTCTAGTAGGAGTGGGTTTAAGACACCAATGTCGGCCTACTAGTAGGTTATTATTGTTGAGATGATTGTCTTTGTGATAATTGTTTGGTATGCCACTATCTGTTATGCTTTATGTGATAGTATGCTATGTGATTATGTGGTAGTGGTAGGGGTGAAATAGTCCCTAGATATCCGGTTGAAAGAGGCCGAAGGGGTAGGACAACACCCAGATATGCTAGGCAGTATATGATATATATATATATATATATATATATATATATATATATATATATATATATATATATATATAGGATATAGATCCGGTAAGAAATTTTTTTTGGTAGGAAGGTAAGAAGTTTTTTTTTTTCTACATAGTTTTTTGACGAACAAAATAAATGAATCACTAGATGATTCATTTGTAAGATGATTCACAAGAAAAAATTCCCAAAAAAACATCTTTATGATTCATTTTTAAGTAAATTAAGAAAAAATTCACTTTTGTGACAATTTTAGTGAATAACAACAAAATCATTGTATAAATGAATCATCGAGATGTTTTTTTGAGAATTTTTTCTTGTGAATCATCTTACAAATGAATCATCTAATGATTCATTTTGTTTGTTCGTGAAAAAAATATGTAGAAAAAAAACTTCTTACCTTCCTACCAAAAATTTCCTTCTTATTTGATCTTGACTCTATATATATATATATATATATATATATATATATATATATATATATATATATATATATATATATATATATATATATATATATATAAGGTATTATGTGGTAGTAGTAGGGGTGAAATAGTCTCCGTATCCGGTTGAAAGAGACTGAAGGGGCAGGACAGCACCCATATATGTTAGGCAGTATCCGGTTTAAAGAGACCAAAAGGGTAGGCCAGCACCCATATATACTAGATAGTTACCGGTTGAAAGAAACCGAAGGGGCAGGTCGGGTACCTAGATATGACTGACAATATGTTATTGTATGGTACGTGGTATGATGGGGGAACTCATTAAGTTTCATGCTTACGGTTTACAGTTTTGGTTTCAGGTACATCTTCTTCGAAGGGAAAGGAGCCGGCATGACTGCAACGCATCACACACATGATTTTCTGCATTTGAGATTCTTGGGATTCGTACTCTGACATTATTACCTTATGACATGTGTTTGGGATATATGACTTATGGGTTTTTATGACATGAGATAACTTGATGATGTTTTCAATAATCTGGTTTATGAATTATTACATTAAAAATGAAATTTTTGGTCTTGAATTTTGGGATGTTACAAGTTAGTATTAGAGCCTTGGTTTGAGGGATTCGGACACATTCTCGGGTGTGTCTGAACTCAAATCGAGGGTTTGAAAGGTTTTTACAAGAAAAAAATAATATAAATTTTCTAAAATTTAAAATTAAGGTTTTTGAGAAAGAACAAGGAGTGTGATGCGTGCAATCGGCTAAGCTCTAGTAAGTTTTCCCCAGGATACCCATACATGTTATGATATGAATATGAGAATAGCATGCTAGATTAGGTCTAAGGATCTAGGAAGATGCCTTATGTGACTGCTATATATGCTTATTGAATTACATGCTAGTACTGATTTGTCAATGATATGATGGCTTGAATAGGATATGCTTGGTTTTGGTTACTCAATGCCTGCATGTTGCTTGCTTTGTGCTTTTAGGAGTTCTAGTTATCTTTAGCTAACTAGTAAACGAATAAGTTAAATTACATATTACGAGGACTAAATAATTTCAGAAGGTTAGGTTTAGCCCAACTTCGTAGCTCTCTTTTGAGTCTAACCGTTGTAGGGAGAGACCTATCATTTGAAGAATTATATGGTCTTAGTAATATGTAATGGTATTCGTGAGCTAGTTAGGGAAAGATGTCATGGACTTCTTATGCAGCTTATGATGGAGAGTAGGTCGTAGATTACCCTAGGGTAAGCCTAGGATGAGATTAGCATGGAGAGCAATAATGTAAAAGGGACTTGGTGAAGTCGAGGCAATCCTTGAGGAAAGTACAAATAGATGTCGAAGGTAGTATGGGCCCGTACTACTGAAATCAGAGGATCCATACTCGAGTCAAGGAGGGCTGAGATAGAACCAGGGAACTTGTAGTGTGTGAAACCTCTTGAGGTTATGTATAGCCCTGACAATTATGTGTTTTGTTTCAAAATGGTGGTGACACGTCACAGAGCAGGAGGTTCAGGGTCAGGGTCTGGGTCAGGATCAGTTTCGGGTTCGGATTCGGGTTCCGAGCCAGTCGATGATGGATTGCGAACGTTCATTGCATCCGAGATTACAAGAGGCATCCTTGAGGCGACCCCAGTGATTTTCGGGTCGATCAAGGAAAGGATCATTGAGTTGATGGATGATCGCCTTAGGGCATTCAGGAGTGACATGGCACTGGGCCAGTCAGGGACTTGCACGCTCTCCTTCAAGGATTTCAGGGGATGCGGTGCGCCAAACTTTCACAGGGTGAAGGACCCCATCGTGGCCAGGAGATGGATTGCAGACATCGAGTCTGCACAATTGACGAGCTTCTGCCTTAAGGGGTTGAAGGTTCGGTATGCTGCGGGATGTTTGAGAGACAGAGCGAAAGATTGGTGGGAGGCGGTCAGTGACACGTTAGGTGCCCCAACCATTGATGTTATGACCTGGTCGGACTTTGTGACCAGGTTTATGGCTAAGTTTGCTCCGACTGTGGAGCTTCAGCACATGTTGTTTAATAAGTTCATGTAGACAATTTGTAACAGCAGAGGAAGAACACATAGGATGAATTCGATGTATATATGAAATCGATAGGGTTACGCGTATCGATTGAAGGAAGGGATTGGGGATTATATCTATTGAGTCTCATGGGACTTTCGATATACGCTCTTGGTTGATTGTGTGGAGAGGAAAACCTAGGAATGAAATGTAAGAAGGAAGTTACAATCTGAGGCGCGCACATATTTTGGTCTAGGATGATGTCAGCAAAACGATCCAAAGGTGGAGACCAAATGAGTGAAACGTAATCAAGGGCCCTTATTTCTTTATTTTAGAATTTAAGGTTCTCTTTTAATAATTATTAAAGATATTAGAGATAGAGATTGTGATTCAGATTGAGATATACTTGAAGTGGAATCCAATGGTAACTTTCTCCCACCCCGTACTTTAATCTTCTTATCTTTCAATCATTTTCAACCCAACACTAATTTTTTGTACCACTTTTAATTTTCGGTAGCATAGAATCAATTTTTTTTGTTATACTATTCATCTTCAATAATTCACAATTTTGGTCTTTTAAATTGTAGTTTTGTGAGTTAATTTAATAGGCCAAATTTTAATAATCTAATAGTAAATATAAGCTTAAATCTTTATGTTTCAAATTTATTTAAAATTTTGATTACGGTAACATGCCAGAAATTTATTTTTTTAGCATAAAAAGTTGAAACAATGTTGCACACTCGAATATATCTGTTAAATAATAATTAATAGAATGATTATTTTTGTTAACCTTAATAAGTTCAATATATATATATATATATATATATATATATATATATATATATATATATATATATATATATATATATATATATATATATATATATATATATATATATATATATATATATATATATATATATATATATATATATATATATATATATTTGATGTAAAAAATGATCTAATGACATGGAGATGAACAAAGACTCTTTGCACCAATCTAATAATACATCATATTGTCTTGGTCAAAATAATAATATACCATCTGAAATTGATGCATACTCTTCAATTGTATTTGTACCAATGATTTGTTCATCATTGTTTCTACATATTTTGCTGATAATGGATGTCTCATATCTATTCACGAAGGAAGCTTTTTCTAATTGTATTGTTTTCTTCCAAAAATTTCGATGCTCAGAATACAGACGCAAAAGAGAAACAAAGCACGTGCCTTTTAAGGTCGATGATAAATATGACAATATCTATCCATTCATGATTCATGCACACATGTTAATGCAAACTGGACGTATATTTTAGTACATACATAACAATAACATTGATACCCCTTAGATTCTTCTGTTCAGGAAATTATATTACCACATCAAAACCATAGCACATATGACTCACCTACCCTTTTTGTCACATCACATTTTTCTCTTCACATCCATAAATCATATAGTCATGAGTTAGATTGTGTCTATAAATTTAAATTACCAAAACTAGCGACACTTCAAGTACAAGAAAAGAAGCCTAGGAATGTGTGTATGTTACATATATAATATATATCCTCTTCACTTTGTACAAGAAAAGGGGAAATCAATAAAAAAACCTGTGATTCCAATTCCATTCCAACTATGTTGCAATTCCATTTCCATTGCCTTCCCCTGATGGCAACTCCTCATAGGCACCAGTTTCTTGGTTATACGAACACCTGGAAAATACAAAACACAAACACAAACACATTACTTTATATATATAACCACATTTTATCTCCAAATCAAAATCAGTATAATTCAAATAATACTAAATCAGGTTGAAAATAGTGACCACATTATTATAATATATTACCACTGTCCAGATGCTGCACTGCAATACAGTCCTGAAGATGGGTCATAATAATATCCTAAACTGCTGCTGTAGTAGTAACTGCAAAAAAAAAGTTAAAAAATAAAAATACAGAAACAATAGGATGCTGTTTCTTTTTGACTAAATATAAATCTGAATGGAAAACAAAAAGAGATGCATACCCTGAAGACTCATCAAATACATAGTCGTTTTCTGTAGATCCAATGCCTGCAAGTGAAAAGTGAAAACAAAACTGAGGGGCAATAACGTAATAAGCCATCTAAACGAAAAAATGAAAAAATTACATATCTGCTTACCAGCAGATGGATCAACAGTAGATTTGTCATCATCTTCAGCAAACATGTCAAAAGAATCATCCTCATTGTTTGTAGTATTATCTGCAGAAGGTATTCCATTGAGACCGGAATCACTCATTCCAGAGGAATTAGGTTGCTTGTTTCCTGAACTAGAAGAGGTGCCTTCCCCTCTAGCACGTGCTAGCTTCTCAAATCCCTCTGAAATTATTAAAAAAAAAAAATGAAATCAGAGTTTCACTAATAACATTCCCAATAATTAAGAATATAAGAAATACTGTATTATTAATATTTAAATCATTATTCAACTTATAAAGAAATGCTAATTACCTGCTTCCCTCTGAAAGACCTCCTGTTTTTCATCATACACATCTGCAGAAATATTTATGAAATAAATCAGAATGTTGACAAATTTATAATAAATACAAAGAAAAATGTTGAAAGAAGATTATCTCAACTGTAGTCACCATCCTCCATCAGCTTCATGGCATCTTCAGTTAGTTGATCAAACACAACTTTTGTTTCAGCTGACATCTTTTCCTTTCTATTAGAACTTCCTTTCAGCCTTCTTAAAGCTCGCAACACCTGAAAAGAATATTATACTTATTATTTTCATCAATCAGTTTCAAAAATAATAAAAGAGAAAGAGAATTGAACAATTTGACATAACAAGACACTTACTGTCTCCCCAGGTTGAAGCACATCAGCAATTCGTCTCTTGATATTTCCAATATCTTGACTTGACAGGTCAGCAGCTTCTACCACATCATCTGTATCCATAGAGTGTATTTTTGCAAGATTTGGTTCAGCATCAATGCTATCAAGCCAAGCATCCTACAAAAATACTTCAATTAAAATGAGGGTAAAAAGGGAAATGTCGAAATTAAAAGCAACCAAGAATCCCTATGTAATACTACTGTACCTTGATGTCATTAGTAACATACTCAACATAATTTCCTGTTTTATCGAAAAAGCCTTCTTTCCTTTCTTGTTCAAGGTTGAAAGGTTCAAGCTGAACTCCATCATCTTCCAGTGTCTCGTTATCCTGCCAAAAGAAATTAAAATTAAACATAAACATGAACATAATATAACAAGAATCAGCATACAGAAAAATGGAGATTAAAATACCTTATAATGCATTTCAGCAGCTGCTACAACATCAAGGAGATCTCCAGTTTCATCATTATTGAGTCCAATTTTATCCTGATTCCGTCTCTTGGACCTTGCTTTGGCAACTAGCTGGGTATCTTTCAGCTCAGTAGGTTCATCTTCAGCAACTTGGGGAACATTTATAGCTGCTATCACTTCATCTCCAGGCTTCACCTTCTTTCCCTTTGGAAACCTCACCTTCTTTTGCCTGCAAATACATAAAATAAATATAGCCCCAATGAAACATTACTAAGTTAGGGAGCAATAGGTCAATACAAGAACCAATCAAATTTCTAATAATCTAACATGCTTTTCCTTTGCAACTCACAAAGAAAAAGCTCAAGGGAATTTGCGCAGCAAAACTTACTAACATAATTTATGTAAACAACTCAATGTAGCTAGGATTGAAGAGTTTTCCTTCAAAAAAACGACGAAAACCACCAGCCCAATTCAACTTCATTCATTCTATCGATTTGTGAGCAAATAAATTGAAAAATTAAGGAAGCTTGAACAACTGGATTAACTCAAACGGGAGATCAAATTCAGTCGAACGCAAACCCTAACAATAATAAATCTATATCTAAGAAGCAGATAAGAGAAAGGTGAAAATGACTTACGGAGGTTTTCGGTTGACTTCATCAGCATCTCCACCGTCGTCGTTGTCTGAGAGCGGTCGCTTACGAGAGGGTTGCGCCTCCATGTGCGTGGTGGGATCGTTGTTCAAAACACAGCACTCCCCGTTTCGTTATTTTTCATATCGCAAGGAAGGCGGTGTGGTTTTGATTGAGACCTGTACAATCTTCCGAAGCGTGGGCTCTCCCGTACAACTGTCTAAAGCGGCTGACAAGAAGTTTGATGAAAACTTCGAGTAAATTAAAGATTTGGTCCACGTGGTTATCATTTTTTTACAGTTTTAGCCCAATTTTTGGAAAATTTAGAGCAGTTTTGGTCCTTGTGGTTTAGGGATGAGCATGGGACGGAACCGGTACCGACCCGTATTGTTCCCGATTTTCCAAAAATCGAATTTGATCGAAAGTAAATCCCGAGTACCAAACCAAATTAATATCACCGGTACCGGTATCGGTATCGATAATGGTACCAGTTTTTGGTACTAGTACCGGCGGTACTGAATCTCAAATTTCATGTATTTGGAGTACCGAGTACTATCCTATTTCTAAATTGGGTACAGTTCGGTACCGATTCCAGTACGGTATTTGTACGAGATCAGGATTTGGGATAAACTGTTCATCCCTATTGTGGTTGGCAGTCGACACTCAACAAACATCGGGCGAGGCCTCGAGTCCTCAGCAACATGTTGAGCTTAAATTAGAAAACGACATTTCTTACCGTTTTCTCTCTCTTATTTTCAAACTGTTTTTCTCTTTCTTATTTACCAATATTGCCATATTTTTACATTCAAAATTTAAAATATACCAATATTTTCTCCATAATATATACCAACTTATACCAAATTTTATCATTCTTAAACCTAAAATTCTATTCTTCCTATTCTATTCCTTACTTGAATATGTTTTTATGTAACTCTCCAAATAACCAAAAAAAAAAAAAAATCAATATGAGACAATCCAACCCTTCATCTTTTTATTAACCTCAAAGAAATTATCCAATCTATTCTCCACTAATGTTCCCTTATCCCAATATGAGCATGTACCATATTAAACATTCAAACCAATTCCATTTCTAATCTCAATTCCAATTCCATTCTTAATTCTAACCGGAATTCGTCCTTTTGGAAATGTTCCTTAAACAAAATTCTAATTGTAGCTCGAACCTAATGTTCAAGAATTTAAAGTGAAGTCTAAAAGAAAAGGGAAGGTCCCGAATATAAATTGGACCCCAGAGGAAGAGAGGACATTGGCACATGCATGGGTTAACATATTGGAAGACTTGAAAATAAGCAACGACAAAAACAATAAAATATTTAGAAAAGAATTATCAAATGTTTTCCCATTGAAACGGTTTAAAGAGAGTACCGGACAAAGATTCAAATTTACAATAGATGAAGACAAACAAATGGTTATAGAATTTAAAGGTTTGCTCAACACCTTGAAATATAATGAGATAAGCGTGAGAATGACACAATCTTATAAAATTAATCTTTTTATGATGTTTAAATCCCCTAAATTGCTTGTATTAAAGGGGTATTTTATAATGTTTAAGTCCCCTAAATTGCTTGTATAAGAATTTAGAGGGGGGCATTTATCATGTTTAAATTCCCTAAATTGCTTGTATTAAAGGGTAAATCACAAAATTAAAAAAGAAAAGGATGCGAGAAGAAATCGGCATATGTGTACAAAGAGTAAGAGCGTCAAAGAGAACGGAGGGACGTATTAATGGAGGAGAGAGGAAACGAGAGATGGAGCGCTGCGATCGCCAATCTATCCGAGATATCTAACAATCTTGATTCCCTCGAGAATTTACTCATCAAGAAAGCTGTCTACGTCGATGAAGATACTTTCAACAAAGCCTCCTTAACCTCCGATCAAGCCCGTACTATCAAGGTTTTTTTTGTATTCTTGCATAATTCGTTGCCAGATCACAATAACTTCCTGAATAACTTGCTTGTCAAATTTGAAATAAACTTCATATATGGTCTGCCGATGCATCATTGAATCATCTGATTCTTATGCTTTTGATAAAATTCAGCCGAATTCCGTCGATTAAACCGCATATGTGATTGTCGTTGAGCTGTTTGAAGTTTGCTTTTGATGTGGTGATATACTTTTCACTTAATTTAATTCGTTCAATCAATTTAAATCCTGTGGTATGCTCTTTTATACAAGTCTAATTGACCTAATTTGGTGGGCAATGCATTATTGGCTTGAATTGGGGCTCTGCTACTGTTAGTGACATCGTCTCTCTTTCTTCTTTGCAATTGAATGATATCATCTTCTAAAGTCGGATAACCATAAAAGGCATATAACATAACACAACAAGTGAGCTGTTTTACTTCGGGTATATTCCAAATCGAAAACGTTTATCAGTATCAATTATCAAATCTAGGTTTTCAATTGAATATTATCAGTTACTCCCGTTGTCTGATAGTTAGAGTCCTTATCTGAGTATTATTGTGCAGGTTCTTGAACAAAGGGTAGAGACTTTAGAAAGAGAACTGGATGCTGCCATTTCAGCTGCAGCTCGTGCTCGTACAGAAAAACGACATGCTGAAGCAGGCCAAAAGGCTGCTGAGTTAAGAGCACAAGAAATCACCAAGGAGCTTGAGAATACCACAAGTAAATTATTTTAGATGATCCTAAATAAATATGATTAATTTTATTGGGTTTTGATAGTTTTTTTCATTTTGCCATTCTTTAAATGTTGTGATTAACATTTCCATTATGTTTCTTGTATGCAGAAGTGTTTGAATTGCACATGGAAGAATTAAGAGCAAAACAAGATGAGATTTTGAAACGGGATAATGAGATTAAACTTCTAGAAGCTATAATTCAGACACTTGGAGGAAAAGACTCAACTTAACTTTGTAGCAGGTAATAAATAATAATATTAATAATAATTTCTTTTTTCAGTTTGTAAAACCAACACTCTGATCTTTGTTAAATTGACATCCCAGTATATACAAAGATAGTATTCTTATCTTAATCTTAACAAACGGGACTTAATAATTTCTTTAAAACATAATGATTATACTATTATAGAACTAGTAACATTTATCACCCTAGCAAAACTATGCTTTAATCTGCAGATAGTAATGTGATGACAAGATTGCCCCTCATACCTATTTTGGATTTCTCAGTTTCCTTATTTACGTGGACATGCTTGGTTCATAGAATGTTTCTTGAATGAATATTGAATAAAATAAGTCCTTTAAACAACTCTCCACCCTCATTAGGAATTCGGAATTGTGAAATCTATCGAACATGGAATTTAAAAGATTCCCACATAATTGAATTCCAAATACGTCCTTTACTGGAATGGAATTTTGAATTCCAACTCTGTCGGAATCCGTCCAAATCAGTAAAGTCAGTAATGCCTGGTTACAACTTCACATTTGGTAAGTTGATATTTCAGGTTAGCTTTGAATTTGATTGATAATTGCATATATATATATATATATATATATATATATATATATATATATATATATATATATATATATATATATATATATATATTCCCTTTTAGTTGTCTCTTAAAGTCGAAAGTAAATTATACCTAAGAGGATGGAAATGCACTTTTCTTTAAATAATAATTTTAAAACTAATTTTTGGTTAAAAAAAATTCAATTATATATATATATATATATATATATATATATATATATATATATATATATATATATATATATATATATATATGAAAAATAAAAAGATCTTTTTGAGTATGGTATAACAAGAAGGAGATGTTTGTAATGGAATTTAATGAGCTTGGGGATGGAATCTTGTATTCACTTGTGAGGAATTCAAGTAAGTTTTATTAGCAACCGAAACCTAGAATTAAATCCCAATATTTGTTAAACACATGTGAAATACGGCGAACCAAATTCTTCGTAAATTCTTATAAAATTAAAAGAAAAAATAAATAAATAATGTTGACATGCACCGAAGCTCTTCATTTTGATAAGATTTGTAACCACATGTCCTATCCATTTTGCTATTGTTTTACCAAAACTTTCTACAATTTAAAAACTTTAGATAGCTTTTTATCATTTTTTTTTTGTTATGTACAACTACAAAGGAAAAAGGAAAACGGTTGCGAGGAAAAAAAGTAGGAGGCACCTTACCCCACTCCAGAGTCCACATCAGTGCACCTCGCATTAGCACCACATATCACTTAACATGTTTTGTCAATTTTGGCTCTTAAAATTAATAACATTTCATTTTATGTCCTAGTTATATCTGGATATTAAATTTTTATTCTTTTATTGATCAGTTAATCTATTTAGTTATATTTTCTAACATAAGTTTAATATATTATAGAATTTTATGTTGTTAAAATCTAATTGTCAAAACTTTCAAAATAACAAAAATATCAAAAAATGAAAAACATTGCGGTCATAATATTTTATCTTGTTTTTAGTTATTTTAAAATATAAAATGTCAACTAATTTTTTTTTCAAAATAGTTACTAATTTTAAAAAATGAGAAATTCTATGAAGAGAAGTTGTATAACATAAAAATAGATACGAGTAATTTACCGAAATTGTTGATGTGGTTTGGTTAAAGTTGTATGATTGGTTTATTGTATTTATTTATTTACTAGTTGTGAGACTCATGTATTATATGAATAAATTAAAAAAAAAATTAAATATAAAGGTCTAATTATTTGAAAACTTTGAATTTATAAGAAAATAATGAATTATTATAATAAAAATGTTTTTTATCTTTTAAATTTAAACAAATAATTTAAATAAATAAAAAAAAACTAATGGGCTTTAATTTTGAGAATTTTGAAATTAAAATATAAGTTCATTAATGATATTGATATTCATTTATTACAATATTTATTACAGTTACTATATTAAAATATTACGTGAAATTTAAAACAATAGAAAAACTTATAAAATAACATGTATGGAAAAAAATTCAAAATAATTACAAAATGTTATTTGACAAATTAAATAAAAATGTGACAAGTGATAAAAAAAATCATTTATTAGAATAGATTTATTTATTTATTTGCATTCAGCAGTCATTGTGTTTTGGTTTTATGTGTGTTTTGGTTTTATTGTGTTATTCATTCCTTATTGACTTAAAAAGAATATATTGTGACTTTTTTTTTTTTTTTTATATTTCTTGTGCATTTATTATTAATATAGTAAAAGAAAATATTTAATTAGATATTTGGGTTTCACCCTCACTTGCCACTGCCATCGACCACCAACCACCACTACAATAGACCACCGTCAACACTGTTGTCGACCACCGCAACTTCCACCACCACCATTGTAGTCGACCATCACTCACAATCCAAATTATTCCAAGTTTTCTAGAAAAATACAAAAATCTACGACCGCCACACCAAAACCTGAAATACCCACCTGTTTTGTTTCTTTCTAAATCAAACTTGATCTAAATCAAATTGTAAAAGAAAAAAAAAATGAAACCGAAATTAAGCCCTATCTTGAAACTTGAAACCTACAATTAAGACCTGAATTGAAATTAAAAGATGAGGTGATGGGTGACAGCTATTATTTATTTATTTTATTTTATTTATTTATTTTTATTTTTATTTTTTTTTTTTTTTTTGTATCTTTACGTGTTATCTCACGTTGAAGTTGAATATAATAGGTGACTCATCTTTCTAATTTTACACCTTTGGCTATAGTTTTAACTTTTTTTTTTACGTATTTGGTTCAACATTTTACGAATTCATCCTAAATTTACTTTAATTTACAAATTTATTTAAAAAAATCAAGACTTTTTTAATGATATTTTACAACCTTTTTAAGATTTAAAAAAAATTATAAAATGTTGTAAAGTGTTTTTTGAATTTTACTTTTACATATCATACAACTTTTTTTATAACCTTCGTACTATTCTTTGTAAACGTTTTTTATAATATTTTTAAAACGTTTCATAGAGTTATTTAATTTTTTGTACTTTTTTATAACATTTAAAAATTACTTTCATCAAAGATAAGTCGTGTGAAAGTGTGAATAAGTTTAAAACGTTGTATTAAAACTTTTTTTATAACGTTTCATACCACTTATGTTCATACAACGATTCATAGTAAACAATCAATACAACGTTATAAACTTGCTTATATTTTTTTTAAACTTTATTTATACTTATATACGACTTATCTTTAACAAAATTATTTTTAAATGTTATAAAAAAAATCTATAAAACAGTTTTAAAATATTATAAAATTTGTTTAAAAAGAGTTGTATGGAGGTTATAATTTTTTTTATATGAAAATGAGAAAAAAAAATATAGTAAAAACAGTTTAAAACATGTTGTAAAAGAATTTATTTTAAATAAAAAGCTATAAAAAGTAAGAAAAAGAAATCTAAAAAAAGTTGTAAATTTTATTAAAAAAAAGTCTTACAAAAGTTGTAGAGAAACATATTTGTATATTAAACTAAATTTGTGAAAATATTCAGACAAAATTCGTAACAAAAATTAAAATGTTATTGTCACTGTAATCCAACAAACTTTAGTATATTGGTTTAAATTGTCACTCATGACTATTTTTTACATTTGAATGGCACGAACTTTTGTTTTCCCGTTTTAAAAGGTCATTATTAAAAATATAAAGAGGTCACCCAGTAAACCCCTTCCCAATAATTAATTTTGATATGTCACGTGGCTTTTGGTCAATTGAAATGGTCCAAACTACCTCTGTCAAATCAAAATCAAAACAAAGAAAGATCTCTGTCAAATCCAAATCAAAACAAACAATCAAAACATATTACATATTGACAAATAAAACAGACAGAAGTAAGAGTCATATAGGTTACCTTTGAGTCGAAAATTTTGAGGAAGAATCGTGATTTGGGAACAGAGAGCTTGTAGCTAAGAATATCAGCAACTGCAACACTTAGTTTCTTGTTTACATCGGGATTTAGATCTCCGATGGACACCAGCTCACCATACGACGTTGACTGCTCACTACCTCTAAAAGCCATCGGCACATATCCCTTGTGTAACTATGACTCTAGAATCACTATAATCAGTTTTAGATCTACCCCAAGGAAATTGAAATTCACTCATGAACAATGAAACTTTAACAATCGTAAAAAGCAAGTCATGGATTGATTAGAAAGGGCGGTTTCTTTTCCTTGGATAATCTTTGAAGCTATTATAACATCAAGTCATCAAGTCATCAATGGCATTATTATCGAACAGAAGAAGATGATTCATGGAAATGATTCAACAGCAGAAACTCCAAATGAATCGCAAAGTTCATCACCTGTACGTGATGAAAAAATCGAGAATATCCAAAATATCCAGAAAATTGAGAGGATCGATGACGACTCAAGCAAAAGAATTTCGACGTCATGAAAATCAATAAAATTGAGAAGAACGATGACAACCCAATCAATGAGATTAAGAAGAATTTTGATTGATTAAGAGGTAAATCGTTCCATTTAACTATCTTTGCCATTAAAACCTGCTGAAACTCCTGTGTCTTCATCGCCGATCACCAGCGATTGACAAACGTTGACCGAGAGAAAAGTAGCCTCGGTCAATAAGAAACCACCACTTCCGTCAAATCCACTCAAGTGTCTTCATTGTCAATCACCATCGATCACCACCGATTCACAAACGTTGACTGGTAGTGGTCGTGGTTCTATGGAAATTTTATGCAGCCATTGTCGATGGGTCTTCGGATATTGCTATCGTCAGAGACTAGACGATGATTTTCGGAGAGTGTGTCGGGATAGTAAGCGTTTACTGTCACAGTACTAGTCACCGGAAAGTAGCCATTGGGGGAATACGATGAATAAGCACAATGAAGCGACCACTATGAAGATAAACATCACTTTATCGGTAACCATTATTCATTTAGGTAATGAGAAGTCAACAAAAGTATAACAAAAAAAAATGTGGGCCCACAAGGTTTTAAAAAGAAAAATAAAAAGCCAAGTAAGCTTATTTGTAACCGGTAAAACCTGTTTAAAATGTGGTCTATCCCTTTTAACAGGTAAATCACAAGTTCGTGCCTTTCAAATGCAAAAAATAGTCACGAAACGAAAGACCATTTAAACCAATATACTAAAGTTTGTTGGGCTATAGTGACAATAACCCAAAATTAAAATTTGGGCCATAATGTAAAATTAGAAAGAATGTGACATACTCAACCAACCAAAGATATCGCACCTAAAGATATAGAAAACATGAGTTAGTTACCATTTTAAAATATAAAATACATTTGTTGCCAACTTAAAGCACAATAGTTTCTTTCCAAATAACGATATTAACTCTTTAATTAATTCACTCATTTTGTGAAATTTTAATGGAATTGGAATTTAAATCTAATGAAAAACCATGTTTGGTCAGAAGAAAAGAAAGAACTAAATTCTTCTAAAATATCATGAAAAATAGAAAAAACAGAATTATCCATGTCGGAATAAATTAAATCCCTTAGATGAGCAACAACTAGGTTAGAATGTCATACCATACCAAGGGGTCTATTAGAATTGCTAAGAGTTTTCAAGTATTTTGAATACTTAGGTGTTGTTTGTTTTTCAGAAACAAAAATTCAAAAAGTCTGCGGACCATAGGGGTGGCAAATCGGGTCATCGTGTCGTGTTTTTGTCTGACACGACACGAAAAAAGTTTTATGTAACACGAACACGACACGACACGATCTCGTGTTTTTTTTTAACTAACACGAAAGCGAACTGAACGACAAACACGACACGACACGACAAAGATAACATGAAATAAAAATTAATGTATTTAATTAATATTTATTCATACATAACACGACAAACACGAAAAACACGACAAAAAATGTTAAATCGTGTCAATTTCGTGTCAAAATTTGAACACGAACACGACACGACACGACGTCCTGTTTTTTACACCTGACACGAACACGAACACGAACACGAACACGAATTCGAATTTCAATTTCGTCTTAATTTCGTTTCATTTCGTGTATTTTTGTCGTGTCGTGTCATCAATTGCCACCCCTAGCGGACCATCTATGCAAACCTCTGCAGTAGAAGAGGTGGACCAAACGGCTGCAGACTGTAATAAGATGTGTGTTTGTTTTTGTTAACATCTGCAGACTGATGCAGACATTAAAAATTTAAAATAAACTAATTTAATAAACCAAAAATGGTTTTTTCAAAATTACACAAGATAAATATGTTAAAAAATAAAAGTAATAAAATATAATATGTTATTTGTTTTTGTTACAATCTGTTTTTTCTATTTTATTTTTATTTCATCATTAAAACAAAATAATAGACACTTATTTAAAAAGAAAATAAAAATATTTAAAGGGATATAAATTTAATGTATTAACTTATCTAAATCAAATGGAAGAAAATAGTTAAAGGGATATAAATTGAATGTATTAAATGTTAAAGGGATGAAAATAGAATATAGTATATAAATAAATGACCATAAACATAATATTAAATATACTTAATGGGTGTGTTTAACAACATCTGTGGTTGTTCATTTTTGAAAAAAAAAAGTGGCCAATTGTTTTTTTGGTTTGGATTTTTTTAGGTTTAGGTTTGAAGAGGTGGGAAGAGATTTTTTTAGGTTTAGGTTTGAAGAGGTGGGAAGAGGTATAACAAGTGCTTCCCCAAGAAGCACACGGGCAGATGTTTTAAGCCCCACAGACTTCCAAAAAACAAACTGTTACGGGACAAAAAGTGTTGCGCGTGTGCTGCGCCGTGCAACAATAAGAGTTTTGAAGAGGTTTTTTAAGAAAAACAAACAGCACCTTACCCTCTCCTTTAATATGGAAAGGTTTATAAGCTCCCCCTTATCCTCAGGTACAAGGTTATACATGGTCGCTTTGTAATACAGAGTACCTTGTACGACTTGTTATTTTATTTCCAAAGATCTTGTTTTTGCTCGAAATATGGGATATGCTTTGCATGCTGCTTTTTATACGTTGTGTTTTAGGATTATCTTTTGGTTTATTGTTAACAGTGGTTGGTTATTCATTCATCAGTTGGGTTGGATATATCCGAGTCGATATGGTCATTTCTCCTTGTTGGGCCTCTTATTGTGGTTCTTCTTACTACCCAGTTTGTCCATGTCAGGCCGATATCCCTTCTTTACTTAATTACCGACATGTATACACCATTAACCCCCCCCCCCCCCCCATCTGAAGGGTAAAATAATGGGTTGAAAATGATTTTGTCGTTCACACTTAAAAAGCGTCTTGGATAACCAAACGTCCCGCGTGTGTCTGCTGTAAGTGTGCATTAAATGCCCCTACCGTCAATTAGCTACGTCTATGTATATGATTAGATTGTGCATTCAATGCTCTACCCGATTATCTCGATTATTTAATGGGTAATCACTATTTAGAATGTTCTATTCTTATTATCCCTATACTTTATGCATAGTGATTTTGTCATGGCTTGTGATAGGTGATCAATTGTTTGTGATGTTGACAACTTTTCCTTAGATCGATGCATGCATGAGTACCAACTCTCTCAAGTGCATGGTGTTGACCTTCCGTCATCGTCAACCTACATTCTTGGTGCTCCCAATGGTAAGGTAGGGTTTTACCTCCGACACATTGCATGTGGGTTGAGGCTCCCTCCATCATCCTTCTTCTTGGGAGTGTTATGTTTCTACGATATGCATCCTGTTCAACTTTGTCCAAACGATGTATCCAAGATCATAAATTTCGAAGCCTATTGTGTTGGTCATCACATTACTCTCCATGTTTTATTGTTTCGATACTTTTACCGTCTGAAGAAAATACGGCGATCGATATTCTTTTAGCAGTCGTCACTCCCCCCCCCCTTCTTTTCTTTCCTGATCTGTCTGGTACAAATTGTGGGTGGAAAAGCAAGTTTTGTTGGTTAGATGCCAATAGTCTTTGTCTCCTTTTATCTCTTGGTCCTCTCCTTAAGTTGGATGATTCCGTTTCACTGTCATCTGACTTATTTAAGCATATCTCCTCTTTTTCTCGTATGTGTATAAGAAGATATTTATTTCCAGAAGTTGTACTTGCACTTTGTCATATGAGCCCAATATGGAAAGCTCGTAATCAGTTACCTGTGCTGCCGGTTCTTCATCCAGGTATGCATTTAATTTTTCCTTTTAATCGTCTTAAATTAGTATTGTTTTTTTCATCTTTCGTTATCTATTTCTCCTAATATTAATGTTGTCAGCGCTACCTTTGTATTTAGAGGGTGTTTGTTTTTCCTTTTAAATCAACTTTTTGACTTTTAACTTTTCCAAAAAGTTAGAAAAGTCCAAAAGTTGTTTGGTAAATGGAAAATGACTTTTAAAACCAACTTTTAGCAAAGCACAAAAAGTAGCATTTTCAAAAGTCACACTTACGTGACTTTTTGTCTTTTTGAAGATTTGAGGCTGAAAAAGCAAAAAGAAATCTCAAACACTTTTTAAACAAAACATTTTGGAAAAAGGTCTTTTAGAAAAAGTCCCTTTACAAAAATGACTTTTCCCTTCAAAAAGTAATCCCAAACACCCCTTATTGTTTTAGATGGGAATAAAAGTTATTTCAACTTGGTGACGTATTTATCTAGTGACATAACTCCACAGTCTATCATGTTAGAGGATGTTATTCTTGATAGGGAAGTCGGTAACATTACCCATGTTCCCTGGTCACCTCTAAGGCTCCCTGGTTTTGGGTCGGATGTGTTTTCTCTTGAGTAGTTGCTAGGAAATTCTTCATCTCCCTCTGAAGTTCTTCTTATTCCTCATGTTCCTTCTAGTGTTGTTCTTGGGTCATCCACTGGTTCGTCTTTTCCTCGTAAACATAAATGCACATTAACTCCTCATCAGTTTGAGGATTTTCTTCGTGAGGTATTTGAGGCATCCATTCCTTCATCCTATAAGCTTGCTGACTATCATGCCCCTGTTGCCGTTGGTAAAATAGTTTCCTTCCGTTAGTATTAATCGTTCTTTTCGTTTAACACTTTGTTATATATATCTTTTCCTTTCCATTTTATTGGTTATCTTTTTTGTTTCTTAGAGGGTTGTGTTGCTTTCCATTCGTTTCAAGAGGAACTTAATGAAGCTTTTCGTTTTATGGCTCGAGCTGAAAAGATAATCTCCGTTGCCCTTGGTAAGGAAGTGAAATTTTCCGATGGGCTCTTGACCCTTCGGGATTGTTATCTCTCTGCTGAAGTTAATCTACGAGCTGCTGATAGTATGAAGTTGGTTGGAGAAAAAGTTCTTATGAAGGCAAGTAGTATGTATGCCGAATTGGTTGAGCAACATCGTACTGTGACTGATAGGGTTACTGAATTGGAGAATCAAAGAGCATTGTTTGAGCTTGACTATGAGAGGTGTCTTCGGGAGAATGAAGGTCTATATGCTTAATTGTCTTCTTAAACTACCTTAATCTGATGGCAAGCTGGTTATGTTGTCTTTGTTGTTTGCAAGTAGTGATGTTATAATTGCTTGCTAGTGTAACCATATTTTTTTGTGCATTTTGGTTGATGTGTCATCTGTAAATCTGATCCTTGTTAGGTTGTCAAACCCAGCAAATGTTAGGGGTACAATATACTCCAAAAGAACACTGCTATATTATACTAAATTATAGTGCAAGGCAAGCAGTGTCGAACCACAGAGATACAGGACAATCAGTCTATACCTCTTTGTGCAAGGTACTTTGGTCACCAAAAGTAAAAAGGTGGTTTTGTAAATGATAATTCAAGTAAATGATTGAAGAAACAAGAAAGATGTTAACTAATTGAAATAAAGTCATAATTTATGAAGACTCCAACTCTATGTATAATGAATAAGCAATGTGATTCCAAGATGACATGATATTTGTTCAATTCTACCTAAATTGGTACTTGAAAGTGTTAACAAACTCTAACATTTGCCATTCACCACACTAATTAACCAAAATAAGCTCTTTGATTAACCCTAACCCCACTAACCTAATCTAAACAAGCTCATAGAGTTAGATCGAAAGATTGCATTAAACTTTATGTGAATGTTCCCAAAAAAAAACATTCAGTACTCCTCACAAGCTCGGGAGCATAAGAATGTGTGAATATGATTTACACTAGATTTATTCAAAATAATTCAATTTAGTGCTTGTTACTTGCTCTATTTCACAAAACAATTACAGATTTTGCAAAATAGATAACTTGAATGATCTAACCCTAATTCAAATGATCAATAAGAACTAAAATTAAAATCAAACATTCGATTGAAACGAAATGAAATTCACTAGATAGAAATTAGAAACAAACATCAAATCACATTATTGAAATCACAACTAAAAGTCAAGAGATAAAGTTAGAGAAACTAGGGTTGTAACCACACATGACTAGAACAATCAACAATTCTAGAAAAGATGAAATAATCCACATATGAGACTTACAAATCAAAAAAAAAAATGTTTCCAAATGATTACAATCGAAACCTTGCAAAAACCTTAGAAATTGCTCTTCTCCCGTTCTTTGGAAATTAAGTATAAGTGTAAAAAATGTCCCTAATATGGTAATATGAAAGATAGGAAAAACTGCCAAAAGTTAGTTTTTGGGCCGAACACGCCCCGTGTCGAAATAGGGTAAATCAACACGGGTTGTGTTGAGTGGAAATTGGCGTGTTATCCTCGGGTATTCTTCCAAAGTACAAGGCTAAAAAATGCTTAGTTGGACCAACACGGCCCGTGTCAAAATAGGCTAAATAGACATAGGTCGTGTTTAGCATGGTCAACAACTTCTTCTTTGTCAAACACGAACTGTGTTCACTTTTCAGTACAAATCCAACACGCCCCGTGTTCACTCCTGCTTCCAAGTCCAATCTTTATTTTTCCAACCTTTTCGTTTTGCATCCAATCATCCCAGAATCTTCACTCGTGCTTCCCGACACCTCCCAAAACGCGTTTCAACCTCCGCTTTACCTAAAAAGACCATAAAAGCGTACAAATAAGGTTGTTCTAGAGACTAACATGACTTTGATGAAATGCAAGAAAACCGAAAGACAACTATGCTAAATGGATGCATAAAATGGACTAAAAGGTGTGCAAAAAGGTGCACAAAATGCACCTAACAGATCTCCCCAAGCTTAAACATTTCTTGTCCTCAAGAAAAGAGCAAGAATCGGACGAAACAAGACGATTTCTAGTTGGCAAAAAGAAATATAGAACAAAAGGGGACAGAAAGATCCTAAAAGCTAAGAACGAATGCATGCAATGAAAACCATCAAAAAGAAATATATGAACAAAAAAAAAAGCTTAAGAAAAATGAAAGTTTTTTTTTTTTTTTTTTTTATATACGATCAAACTTTACATTGATGGGGCTCCAATCACTAATACGTAGACGACCATCCTGTTACCTTTCATGCATCACAGACCTCTAAAACCACGGTCAAATATTGATATCTTTTTAAATGTTGGTAACCATGTGAGATACAATTATTTTTGTTGGTCGACAAGATACATGCTTATTAAAATAAACCTTAAATAAACATGAGATTTTCTATTATATGTCCTAAGGGCTAATGTAAGAGCATTAATTGAAATATTAATCATGAGAAATATTACTATAATTAAATATGATAAATATTAATTATGCATAATATTTTTTTTATAATTAATATATATTATACATTTAATTATGATAATACTACACATAATTAATTTTATCATATTTAGTTATGGTAATATTTCTTATAATTAATACTTAATAGAAGGCTTCTTATAACACATAATAAAAAATAATATCCAATAGAATATATATATATATATATATATATATATATATATATATATATATATATATATATATATATATATATATATATATATATATATATATATATAATTACTAATAATTTTTTTATTTACCACTAAATATCGATAGAGTATATTGTTTTCTTTTATTCTTTTTGGTGATTTGTTTAATATATTTTCATGTTTTTTACACTTAATCTCTCTTCCTTTAGTCATATATTATTTATTCACTTAATTATATTTTTGTTTAACGTATTTATTTCTTTACTAATTAATTATTTTTATGATATATATAATGACAATTCATCTAGAAAATATAATTTTTACAAAGATTATACAATATTTTTAATCTTTTTTTTTTTGCTTTTATATCTGGCATAATAATTTTTTTTTTCATATTTTATATATAAAATATAAAAAACACAACATAATTGTATTCATAATTCCATTTGTTCGTGACATTTTAGCTATGATGAATGTATAAAAAAAGTTTTACAGATAATTTTAAATAGAAGTAGATAACTTAATTAAATTTAAAAAGATTATTAAAATACATGAACATTAAAAAGATTATTTAATTTCAAGTTAAAATTATTAGGGGGGCAAAATATCATTAATTTTAAATATTATATCGTAAATCAACTTTGAAATTCTATATACATGCCAAAAAATTGTTACAACTCTCATAATTATTAAAGATTAATATAAAATTCGCCAACATTATCTATCATATGATGGGTACGTGGTGAAGTAGACGCACTAGTAATATTTTGGCATATGAGAGTTTTTGCACATCAACTACTAAACTTATATAGTAGAAAAAATATATTTTACTGTTATGCACAAAAAACATACAAATATATTATTATTTTGAAATATAATATGTAGTGTCCATATTAATAATAAATTATGTCATTTTAGTATAATATTCTCTAATTTAAATAACACATAAAACACCATTATTCCATCTCAAATAAGTTGAACGGAATTATATAAAATAATTGAAAAGATATAAGATTACTATATTTGGATTTGGATCGGAAAAAACCCAAAAAAACGTTAATACTAGAAGTAGACGGACCGTCAAAGTATAGGGGTATGTGACATTGTATCCCAATATTTACCATCTTGTTGCTATGAGTTCCATTAAAAGGTGTCTTCCACCATGTGACCATTTGCTCTAGGTTACATTTTTCTTCAATAATTGGCAAAATATAATTCCATCTTTGGAGAGTTCTATTCAATAATTGGAGTCAAGATTTATCTTATATGGTAGACTTGGTTGAGATGTATGGTCCATCATCCATTAATTCAGACTTAGCTATACGTTATATAAGAGAAAAATACAAATATAACTATTTTTTTAAGTGTTTTACAAGAAATAACCAAAAAGTAACAAAATTCTACAAATAATCATTCGTCTTGTGATGGGGTCACTATAGAACGAGGATTTGCCCTTGAACGATATCGTTTTTGCCATTTTACAATCGTAGTGAGCATCTTGTAAAATGGTCAATACTATGAAAACATTCTTGTAAAAGACATACATTGAAACCTTCTTCGGATAAAATGGTCATATTATGTGACATATGCAAAATGGTGGACTCGCTATGAAATGACGTAAAGTTTCGTTATCAGGGTTTAGTTTTCAGTCGATAGCCAAGGGATTTCGAATAACTTTTTCTTACACAAAAACAAGTTCATCGAACACTTTTTTTTCTTTTGTATTTCCTTTTGTTAGATAATGCCCGATTTTTTTTTTTTTTTTAAATATAAATTTTGTTGTTGTTGTAGTTTCTTGTAGTTCATCTAACATTTTTTTAGTTTATTGAAAGGATTTAAATATGATTCAACGAGGTGAAATGTGTTGTTAAACTTGGAAATCTCGTGGGAAAACAACATGGTCAAACTTTCAAAGCGTAAGGAACGAATGTTCTTAATGAGTTAAGAGAGTTTCCAAGCCATTTAGAAGTTTTTATATAGCGGCAGAGTGTCCTATCGTAGCCCTATAGTGGAAGGGACAAGCATTAGGATGAGTGTCACGTTTGGACTTTTGAAAGGCTATAGAATTCTCCTTTTGGCCGTTTATGCATCAAATTCACTTCTCTCTTCTAAACATTTTTAAGGCTTTTGAAGGATTTTTCTCAAATGGAATTCACTCTTGACTTTCCTTTAAATAGAAATTTGATGTGTATTTTTAATGCATTAGTTTTATATTTATAATTCCTAGTCTATCGCATCTAAACCACAGCTTACATACAGTGCACCTAATCGAGTATAAAATAGTTTTGATAAACAAGGGTATCTAACTCAAAGAAAGCGGTAATGAATTAACATTATAATATTTGATTATAGGTTATACTAATAAAAAAAAAAAGGAACCAAGGGGTATTATTAAATGTCAGTTAATCAATAATTAAACTAACTAGATAAACTGACTGGAAATGAATCATTTGATGTACTTTGGTTTAAATTAGATTACATCTCAAAATCATGGATAATCACTTTAATGTAATGGTCATTTATTTATTATTCATCGATTCCTAGATTGATTCATGTATTTGGTCCATATACGGATACTAATGACTATAACGACTTTTATTCATCGACATGCCGTTAATTATCCATAAATTCATTGTTCAGTTCGTATCATGATAGATTCGATTTTTATTAATCTTAAATATTATTAGAATTAAATCATGCTAAAAATGATAATCTAAAACATGCACACACATTAAAGTTCATAACTTTACTCACCTAATCCTAGGTTTTGATCCAACACTAGTCACAATTATTTTATGATAATAAAACAACTATGATTCAAGAAAATATAACTAGATTGTTCTTTTAATCACATAGACTCAACAAAAGCTAATAAAGGAACGAGCTTTAACACATATGGATCGTCAATCGGACTTGACACAATAAGTTAAATACGAACAAACGATCCAAATAGCAATTTAATACAAAATTTCATGATTCATCTAATCTTAAACGCAAAGCAAAATGTTTTAACACCTAAATTCAGAAAGTAAAAGTAGAAGGAACACAATTGAAATACTAATCGTGATCATAAAAGCAAATCGAATGATTCCTATCATGAATCCGCTCTCGAATCCTTCAGATCTTCGCTCCATATCAGCTTATAATGACCTCCAACAGCCTTAAAGACTCTCAAAATCGTAGCTCTAGGTTTTATTTTTGCAGAAAACGAAATGGAATGTAAGATCTATCCTTAGGGTTAATTTTTGGATCTTTTTATACTTTTCACCATCGCCATGTCATGGTATCGGGTGTTAGCCACGAAGTCGTAAACCGCCTCAGGAAAAAACAAACAATTTCAGCATTTTAACTAGGGTGGGGCACGCCTTTTGTCTTTCATCCTGGTTTCGTCCGTTTTTCATCTATTTCAGCTCTTCTTGCTTCCTTTTGCATAACATCGTCCATTTTAATTGTAATTAATATATTAAACATCATATATCTTAAAATATAACATTTTTACTCAAATATATTAGGAAAATAGCCTAAAATAAATAGTTAAATAAGGTCATATCAAAATAACTCACACTATTCTTTTGTTTGTTCTTAAACAAACTAGATTTATATCATAATTTTCATTTCAATACCACCACATCAAAACCTTGTTCACCAACATCACACAAAATAATCTAATTTAAATTCACCAATTGTGTCTCGCCTCAATGCATATATTTGTGTCTAGAGTTTGATTACTTCTCAAGTCCTAAATATTCACAATCTTTAATAAACATTTTCCATTTATTTTGAACAACATTCATTTGTACATCCCTTTTTTTAACCTCAATGTATTTTTGTTAAATTTCCAAGTATACTTACGATAAAATAACCTAGAAACAAAAATTACAACCAAGACTTTGGCTTTTGGCAATTTGCCTTATTTCTTTGCTTTCTCATGATTTTTATAATTTGCAAGCTTTTATTCGCTTAACAACTTTTGACAATTTTTTTCTCCTTTTCTTTCACAACTTTTTTTCATGACTTACTTTTTTCTCTCAACTAAAACCTAAAGGAAAAACATATGCTTAAACTTGGAAACATAACCTCAAACTTTATTGGTTAAAGATATAAGTCTAGTATGCAATGACTACATGAATTTTCTGAGGTGCAATTTAGCAAATAATGCAAAAAAATTTATGTCCCTCAAACTATATAAGTTCACGTTTTTGCCTCATGATTTCATTAGAAATGGGAAGCCACAAGTATATTATAACATATTGATTCAACAATATCAAAACAAAAATTTTGAATTTTCTAGATTTTTTCTAATTAGACAATTTCAAGTCTTTTTTTTTTCAATTTTAATCAATATAATCTAGCTTGTTTGTTGTTCCTTTTCAAATCTTTATACCCCACACTAAAATGATACAATGCCCTCATTGTATATAATAACAACTAAAAAATATAAAATCAAAGAGGGAGAAAAGAACGAACTCGCATTGGGTATATAGTCGTGAGAACGAAATCGACTGTAGTGGGTTGCTTCAAAACGTGAGCCGAAAAGATGACGCTTCAGATTTTTCCGAGAACTAAAAATTAGATCTTTCGTACTTTTCTACTCATGTCGAGACTCGATGCATGAAACGGTTGGCGAAACATCGTATAAAAATACAATAGGTAAAATATAGGAATATCAAGAACGCGACACACTTTTTGAAATCGAGAATCTTTATAACGTAAAAAATTGATGCCACGAAGCGGTTGTGCACATGCCACGATGTGGTAACTGAAAAGTGGATTTTTCTCGAATAAAATCGACTAGAGTTGTGTTGGCCAAACCCTAGTCTTGTCCCTCTTATATTATCTTCCTTCTGGTAATGGACTTTAATAAAGTCATGATCCATCTCTCATGTAGGTGACCTTACACTAATGTTGTGCAACGCCTTTCGTGACAAAACCGTACCCAATCCTAATTGTTGAAATTACTGATAGCATGTGAAGGACAAAAATTCTGCAAAGATTTAAACCATCAAGATCATCAACATGGAAAACAAAACTAAAAAAACTAAAAATAAAAATTAAAAAAAACATATTAAAGTAACTAAAAATTAGCAAAATCAAAATAACTAAAAATGATATCATGATCACTCGTCTTCGTCGGAATCATGCTACAATTGCTGATTAAATCCTTTGCATGCAAGAAGTGCTTTGTGAAAACAAAAACTTTTGGGACCTGTCAGACTATTTACTTTACTTTCTTTGCACCATTAACTAATAAGCAGAACAATAGTGGCCCAACTAATTAAGAATAACAAGAGTTCGGTCTTCCTCTTAACCACTATAAAACATCTTGCCATATTATGCCTCATAGATTGAGTTGGACAAATCACCAAAGTAGTAGACTAAGGACATGTTCGACACGTAGCGTTTGGGAGTTTCTGGTTCTAGCTTTTAAGGAAATGCTCGTAAAAAAGAAAAAATCTCGTTCGACGACATGACCGTTTAACTTTTATCTTAAACAAAACGCTCAAAAATCAAAAGCTACATGGATAAGCTTTCAACAAAACGCTCCAAATCAAACACTACCTGCTACCCGCTAACTGCTACTCGCTAACTACTACCCGTTACCAACTAGTTTTGCCAAAAACGCCCTAAACATGTAAAAAATCCCCTAATAACTTGCAATGCGTATGATCATGAATTCCTACACATAACAACAAAAACCTTTCCAACAAATGACATGTTATCAAAGAAAATAAAAATAAAACAAAAAATTAAAAAAAATAACGAATAATCAAATAAACTAAATTAATTGAAAAGTGTTCCCCACAAAGACGCCAAAAACTTGATGTGTATTTTTAATACACTAGTTTTAAACTTATAATTCCTAGTCTATCACATCTAAACCATACCTTACAGGCAGTAAACCTTATCAAGTATATAATATAATTTTGATAAGAAAGAGTGTCGAACTCAAAGGGAACGGTAGTGAATTAACATTAGTGTAACATCCCAACTCCCTTGTATGAGATTTTAAGGATTTTTGTACATCACATAAGACCTACTTGACAAGTTGGAGGCCCTAACTCGTCGTGTAGAAACTAATCAGGTTGCGTGGTTTATGGAACCTACTCGATGAGTTGGAGGACCCCAACTCGACGAGTTGAGGCTATGGATGGAAACCCTACTTTTTAGGGTTTGCATCCTATTTAAAGGACCTTAAGTCCCCTGAACAACCTCCCTTACCACCTTACTGTCCAGAGAGAAACCTAAGTCGTGCTTTATTGCTTTCATGAGTGTGTGTGAGCATTGGAGAGTAAATCTTGTGTTCTTTAGGAAGGAAACTCGAAGATTAAAGAGATTGGAGTAAGGAGAATGTTGTAGATCCGACATCTAATCTGTTTTGGCTACCATCTTGAGGTATAAAGTTGATACCTTAACTTCTTATTGCTTAGATCTCCTCTTATGAAAGTATATGGTCATTTTTTGTGCAAAATGGATTCATTCTCGTATTTGAGCTTGTCAAGAGGATGTGGTTTTAGATATGAACACCTCTAGGCCTCCATGGACATAAAGTTGTCCACTTTATATAGTCTTGGCCCTTCTCCATGCCCTAAACCTCTTATTAAGCTTAGTTTTAGTGTTTTAATCCCTTTAATGCCTTGCATGCACGTAAAGTTAGCAACTTTACGTGGTATCTCAGTCCTGAGAGGCTAGATCTGTAGTTTGGGGCTTTGGATTTGACTGGAAAGGACTGAATATGAAAAGGCTGAAGGAACTCGACGAGTTGCTTAGCCAACTCGACGAGTTGAGTCGGGTTTTCCCGCTTTCTGGATTCTGGATAAACTCGGCGAGTTAAGGAGATAAATCGACGAGTTAGTTAGGGTTTTCCTTGTTTTATGAGTTCTGAAGTAACTCGACGAGTTGGGTCAACATGGACTATTGACTTTGACCGGGGTTGACCATGTTTGACTTTTGAGGGTATTTTGGTAATTTGGGTCTTGATGGAATTGGTCCTATGGTGGTTGTAGGTGTTTGAGTTTGGAGTTGTGATTCGAGAGCTTGATCTTTCCAGTTCAGTTCGACATTGTGAGGTGAGTTCTTCTCACTATACTAACAGGGTCGAAGGCACCAATGCCAACCCTTTTTGGATTGTATCTTGGTATATAGGATGATGCTATGTTAGTGATCGGTTAGATAGATATCCTGGTATATAGGACGATGATATGATTAGTTATATGTCAGATCTGTATGACTATCTGTACATGCTAGCTAGCGTATGATATTTATGTGTTGATTATGTGATTGTGGGGTAGGTTGAGGCGGTCCTGCTTTGTGCTCTAGGCCAACATACCCAAGGCGGTCCGGATAGACTGAAGGCCCATCAGGGCGTACAAGTTAGGCCGAAGGCCCGGAGAACGGTCCAGACGAGCTAAAGGCCCGGTAGGGCGGACCAGACATGTTGAAGGTTCTAAGAGTGTGCCATATAAACTGAAGGCCCGGTGAGGGCAGTCCAACCATATTGTAGACTCTATATGCATGTTGTTTGTTATGATATTGTTCTGGTTTGTATGGCGTTGGTATTTTGGGGGAACTCACTAAGCTTCGGGCTTACAGTTTGGGATTTTGTTTCAGGTACTTCGGATGATCGCGAGAAGGCGAAGGCTTGATCGTGCACCTCCTCTCATTTTATGATTTTGATTTCTGGGATACTCTGATATGAAACTATTTTGAAAATACTTTGTAATAAGTAATATTTTTTGGATGCTTGAAAAAGTTTTAAATTTTTGTGAATTTTATGGATGTTACAATTAGAATATTTGATTATAGATTATACTAATAAAGAAAAGCAGTAAAAATTGGGGGGGGGGGGGGGGTTCTTATTAAATCTCAAGTAATCAATAACTAAACTACCTAGATAAACTCACTGGAAACGAATCACTGCACGTACTTTGGTTCAAATTGGATTACATCTCAAAATCATGGATAACCACTTTAGTGCAATGGTCATTTATTCATTATTCACCGATTCCTAAAATGATTCATGTATTTGGTCCATACATGAATAATAATTACTATAAAGACTTTTAATTTCATCTTCATGCCATTAATTATCCTTAAATTCGTTGTTGAATTCATGTCATGCTAGATTCGATCTTTATTAATCCTAAAGATTATTAGAATTAAATCATGCTAATAATGGTAATCTAAAACATGCACACACATTAAAGTTCATAACTTTACTAACCTAACCCTAGGTTTTGATCCAACACTAGCCACAATTATTTTATGGTAATAAAACAACTATGATTCAAGAATATATAACTAGATTGTTCTTTTTTCCCGTAGACTCTGTAATATGAAATAAAGGAATGAAATATAACACATATGGATCTTCAATCAAACTTGACACAATAAATTAAATGAGAACAAGCGATCCAAATAGCAATTTAAGGCCGGACGGTATCATAGCAGGAAAGGGGTGAGTGAAGTTTCCCTCACTCTGGAACACCATCCCTAAGGTGAGGGAAGCAACCCGCGGGAAAGAGGTGTGGGAAGGGGGTGCCGCACTCTCTCTCTTCATGCTATTGGACAGTTTTTTTAATCTTTTTTAATATTTATAAAATTATATACCTACTAAAAAAAATAAAAAATATATCAAGATTCATGGTTTTTAATTCCCTGCAAAATGAGTATAATATATGTATGAAATATATTTTAAAAAAAATAAAAAAATAGTGAGGGGAGCTTCCCACCCATTCCTTGAGTTTTAGGTGAGGGAAAGGAAGTGAGGGAAATGGTGGTATGACCCACAAAAAATGAGGGAAACATCCCTCCCATACCCTCCAGTCTAATAAAAAATCTCATGATTCATCTAATCTTAAATGCAAAGCAAAAGGTTTTAATACCTAAATTCAGAAAGTAAAAACAGAAGGAACACAATTGGAATACTAATCGTGATAAGAAAAGCAAATCGAATGATTCTTGTCATGAATCCGCTCTTGAATCATTCATATCTTCGCTCCATATCATTTTAATGGCCATCCTGCCACCTTCTAGACTCTTAAAATCGCAACTTTGTGGTTTATTGTTGTAGAAAACGAATTGGAATGTAAGATCTATCCTTAGGGTTAATTTTCAGATCTTTTTATACTTGTCAGCATCGCCACGACGTGGTAATGCCTTTACCACGTCGTGGTATCAGGTGTTGGCCACGAAGTCATAAACCGTCTCAGGAAAAAAGAAAAAATTTATTCATTTTAACTAGGGCGCGACGCGCATCGTAAGAGGGTGTAGCGTGCCTTTTGGCTTTCGTCCCACTTTCGTCTATTTTCCGTTTGTTTCAACTCTTTTTGCTTTCTTTTGCATCCCAACTCTCATTTTAACTGTAACTAATCCTTTCAAAGCATATTAAACATCATATATTTTAAAATTTAACATTTTTACTCAAATATATTAGGATAATGACCTAAAATAAATAGTTAAATAAGACCATATCAAAAATCAAGATTGGATTAACTACTATCGACCACACTTTTTGCACCGGCTCCACATGAGGGCATGAGTAAGTCCTTTACCCCGTTATAACACGTGGTAATGTACAATGGTACTAACTGATGGGTTTTGGTCATAAGACATCCTATGTGCTCATACAAACCCTAATGCTTGGATCTAGGTTTCTCTATTGTACATGCTTTGAATCCAAGACTGCAAACTCTAATTCTAGCATATGGAAATCAATATTAACATATAATTAGGTTTATGATATTACCTTGATTGTTATGTAGCAATAACAATCCCAATTCCTCCTTTAATTGACTTTGGAAGGCTTAGAGTCACAAGTGTCACTCCTCTAATGGTTCACAAACACCATAAGCAAGAGGATGAAGAGGAGAGAGGATGGAGGCTTCCCAAAACGTGTTCTAACCCTAGAAGGTTGCTTGTCCATGTTTTTGAGGCATAAAGGGTCTTTATATAGTGAGGCTATTAGGGTTATCTAACAAGGAAACCCTAATTTGGTTGCTTAAGCCCTAAGCAACCCATGGAGCCCTTTTCTTAAAGCCTTGGACGATTTCATATGGGCTTCCCCCATAGAATTCGTCCACCTTATAACAAAAGGCAATCCGTGGCCCAAATTGCAATTATCTTATAATTACAATTCCAGTCCCTTAAGTTTAATTAATCTCTTTTAGTCACAAAACTAATTACCAATTAATTATTGACTAATACTAATTAAACAATATGATTTCTCCTTTAATATATTATTCTCATAATATATTAATAAATCATATTTAATCCTTTCTCTCCATAATTCATCCTATCAAGTTGCTTTGGTGAAGGCAACCCAAAAGGACCATGCACCATCGGGTCAAGTACATACCAAAATAGTTATGGACTTAGACACTAATCCAACACTAACGTCAACGCCAAAATTCGTCTCGTCAGACGTAGTTGTAGCTAGCAACTCCAGGCGGGCGGTCTAACCGAACAACATCAATAGTATGACACTTATACCTGTCGTTAGTCATTTTTTGCAGATTAACGATTACGAAAATAAAGGGTTTTCCACCAAGACGCAGTCTTAGTATACCCAACAACATACCCAAATGGCTTAGGAAACGAACCTAGCTCATATGGCTCTAGAAACAACATGACACCTACAGGGAGATCCTGGTGTGCTGGATCCCAACAATGTGTCTAGACATCCTAGTCCTAAACTTATTGTTATAGGTTTGTTGAATACTTATGATTTTGTTGTTTATGAATAATATTTGATTGAAGTCTTTTAGTATTTGAGATATGTAAGACTTAATGGATTCCTAATTTTCCATTGTCTGTTGTGACAAAATTTGGGCAGCAAAACGACTGTCTTTATATTATTTTCCAACTTTCAATCAACGTGAAACCAACAATTCCCATGATAATTTATAATTCACGTGATCAATACAGTACGATATTTTACAAATAACGACTCTTAAGACTTTAAGTCGATCATGTTATTTATTGCAATAAAAATCCATAACTTAGTAAATTGAGTTATATTTTTATAATTAATATAAAAATATATTAATAATTTTTCAATTCGTTTTTTCATAACCTTATATATTAAAAGTTAAATTTGATAACTTTAACTAATAATTATATAATTTCATAAATTTGGTATTTCCACCAAATATGACAATGTACTTTCGTTTTATACGCGAATAATATTTATGGTGATTTTTATATATTTTCATGCTTCCATTAGATACTTTAACTTATACATATAAAATCATGAGTTTGTGACGTGTAATATCAACTTGTGTTATTACAGTAATCTACTTATAATCTTGTGATTTTTTCTTAATAATTATATTCACATTTCACGTAAGGTATAAATATATAACTTTTTAACAATCTACTTTAACTTAATAGATTTATTGGTGATTTATCACATTTTTAGATTGCTACTTCGTAAACTTTTGACCAAAAATAAAGTATGATGCTATTTTGTATATAAAACTTGAAAATCATCAAAACTTTAATCGACATACATATATTCTCTCCCAATTATTAAAACCGTAAAAGAAGGGTCATAGAAACTCACATTCGATGCGTGATCTCGATTTATGTTTGTTTTGGTGAAGCTTTTCGTGAAAAGCCGAAGTTCCTTAATCCTTGACCTTTGAAACTCTTTCGAGACTATTTTGTAACAAATCAAACTGTTGGGCTGAAGTTTATTTTGAGGTTGCGTCTTTTGGGCTCGATAGTTTAGCCATGTACACTCCGGTTTGGGCCTGTCCAACCGAGAGCCTTTTATGTATTGTATATAAGTTAATGCTTGCATGCATATTAGGGTAACGATTTAGAGAATAACGATAGAGAGCTTAACGATAGTAATTTCAAGGTTTCTTTAATCGTTCTTGTAACCTACCAATCCTCTACAGTTGATGTTCTTAATCGAGCTCTTCTGAGGATTTTGTTTTAATCATTCGACTCGTTTGATTCAATATTGTCTTGTTCTTTTTATTGCGTTCTTACTGTTTTTATATTCATATACTTGTTCAAGATCTAATCGATCTTCATAGATTAAAGGTTGTTTTAATCCCATCAATTGGTATCAGAACAGGAGGCTGTGTAATCGATACACATCTTTACTGTGAAAAAGATTTCCATTAGGGTTTTTCCGCAATTAATAATATTTATTGAGCCGTCATCTCATTATTGACGTATCTTGATATTTATTGTTTTGCCCTAATCTGAGTTATTACAAGTTTGATCTTTGAACAGGTTTTCACAATCATAATGGACGAGACACAATCAAACCCTATTAATATTTCCAACAGCATCAGTTCGACGACAAAGATTCCAATCTTATACACCCATGACTATGAAGTATGGGCGCATCACTTTGAAGACTACGTGATTGGATAGGAGGATAATGGGTACCTCATATGGGAAGCTATCATCAATGGACCGTTTTCTCATTCAACAACGTCAAGAATCATTAAGACACAAAAGGAGTACAACGATCTGCTGAAGGATGTGAAGGATATTGCCCAAGATGAAAAGGACAAATTCCAGTGTAATATTAAGGCGTTAAGGTTGATCAGATCCGCCCTTCAGTCCGACACATTCAGATTGGTTAGCTCATGTTCGACGGCAAAGGAAGTATGGGATAGACTTCGTGAACTGTATTCTACAGACGAGGATCTTGAACATTCTATCCAAACCTTGCTCTTATCTGAGTTTGGTGAATTCAGGCAAGGAGCTGAAGAAACGGTGACCCAGACGTTTGATCGCTTCAATCATCTTCTCAGCAAGATGATCAAACATGACATTGAAAGGAAGCTTATCGAACAGAAGGTTACTTTCTTGAACGGACTGAGGTCTGAATGGAGAGCAGTGGTTTCCACAGTCAAAGCCCATGAGCAGTTTAAATCTTACTCTTTGGCGAAACTGGTGGGTATTCTCAAGTCTCAGGAGAAGATTGTGCTGCAAGAGAAAAACGTCGTTTTTAGTCTTGGTTTGTTGGCCCTCCTATCTAAAAGTAAAGCTGTGATGGAGGATGAAGAGCTCAACTTGGAAGAATATGACCTCACATCTGAGGATTATGCCATGATGGTGTCCAATCCCAAGAGGTTCATAAAGAAGAGATTCCCCAGCAACAAAAACCGAAACTGGCAGGGGAGTTACAGTTCTGAAAAAGTGAATAATGAACCGAAGGCTGAGGAGCCCAAGAAGGAACCGAAGGCAGATGGCGATTCCGGAGTAAGCTGTTTCTACTGTGGTGGCAAGAACCACTATGCTAAGGACTGTGTTCTTAAGAAGATGGCTGAAAAGGACGATGGAAATGATGAGGAAGCCGTGCTGCAGAAGAGACTGGATGAGTTGAGAAAGAAGACATCTACCGCTAACCCTTCTATTAATGCTCTTATTGTGCAGGGTTCGGTTAATGACGATGAGTTCGGTAGCACAGAAGTTTGGTCTACTGAATCAGAAGACGAAGAAGTGAGGAAGCCTACCCATGGAAAGGTGTATGTGGCTAAGGAGGATAGCAGTGGAGGAAAATGCTTCATGGTGACTGACGTATCTCAAATGAAGGGATACAACACTGATGGAGGAAGCGATGGACCGAAGGTACAGGAGGATATGTGCTTTACGGCCAAACCACTCAGCCAGCAGTTCAATGAGCTCGATGAACTTATAAAGAAGGTACAATCTGTTTTTATTTCATCTAAAGTACCACCATCCTCATATGAGAAAGAACTAAAAAATGTTAATACAAGAATTTCTCATTTAGATAGTAGCTTAACTCAAACTCGAGTCACCAATTCTAACCTGACTGATCAATTAAGCAGGGTGGCGTCGAAGAGTGAGGAGCGAAGAATGTGGATCAAGTTAAAGGAGTCGGAATTAATTAAAGTTAAAGACGAAAACATTTATCTGCAAAGAGACAATTTAAAATTGTTAAAACAGCGCAATGTTTTTTGTTTAATTGCTAAACGTTTATATTCCAATATTACTCAGCTTCACTTAGATTGTGAAATAGGCCAAAAGATCCATCGCATGATTTTACCCTTCCTAGAGTTTAAAGAGGATGAAATCGATGCCGACGCCTATAATTGTGAGAGTGTGATATCGTCTGATGATGTCAATCCGACCTACATGTATGGACTGGACAAAATTGAGTCCTTCATTAAATCCAAAGACCACAAGGACATGCTAAAAAATCTTTTGGACGAAAATGACAGACTTAAACTGAGAACCGAAACTATACAAAAATTTGACTCTTTAAACGCCAACGTTAGCTTAGAAAACAAAATTGATGTTGAAAATGCATCTGAGCTTAACGAGGACGAAAACATGAGTGAAATTTCTGTAGAGGATACGGTTGACTGCTCAGAATTTGTTAAAAGCGAAACTGAAAACCACAAAAATCTAATTTCTGAAAATTCTGTGGAGTTCGCTCGATTGTCCCAACAAAAGTCCCCGAAATTAGTAGAGAAAGCAGTTGTGTATCAAAAAGTCAGGACCACTCCGAATCAAGTATACAAGGTGACTGGAGTAACCGAACATCAAACAGCTGAGCTCACAGACATTGTAAACGAAGACAATGCTGATGGCTGTGATGAGTACTTCTGGGAAGCTCCAATAGATAATGGAAACGAAACCGTTGGCCTATCTGAAAGAACCTCCTGGATGAGAAAAGGGAGATGCATACCTGAACCCTTGAATAAGCCTGATAATTTCAGTGAGCCAAGCACCAGCGGTACGAAAGATATTCCTCAGGAGGATGGAAGATCAGCAAAAGAAGACATTCCCTCTACTCCAACAGCTCAAAGTGGAACTTCTTCAGACATTCCTTCTACTCCCTCAGTGCAAACTGGATCTTCTTCAGACATTCCCTCCACTCCCTCGGCTCAAAGCAAAACTTCTTTAGTTCAAAAGGAACCAGCCAAGGAGAAACCGAAAACAAAAGCTAATGTTCATCATCAACCTAAGCAGATGAGAGATAGGAAGATTGAAAGGAACCAAAGATACAGGAAGAACCTTTCTGAAAGGAAACAATTCTGGCACTCCCAGAATGCATACTACTCACACCAAGACAAGAATCTGAAGTGTGAAAACATTCCTGTAAGAAAGCCTGAATGTTCCAACAACCGAAAGCCAAGGTTCGGTTCACAAGAAAATACCAACCGAAGGCAAAGGTTCGGTTCTGAAAAAGACTTCAACCAAAACCAAAGGTTCGGTTCCAAGAACAACTCCAACCAAACGCAGAGGTTCGGTTCTGAAGTCAAAAGAGAACAAGACTCTAAGGTCAGTCCCTCCAATGATCAAAAGCAAAAGGGTCACCTAGAGTCACCATCCAGGAAGTCCTCTCCATCCAAATCTTCTCTTTCTAATTCTTCTCGTTCTTCTAATTCCTCTACTTCCACCGATTCATCTCCATCTTGCTCTAAAGATAATTCCGCTTGTTCTCAAAAATCTCATTCATCAGCTGAACAAAAGGGAAAGCAGAAGGTCAATGAATCCAAACCAGAGTCCAAAACGAACACACCCAATCCTAACAAAATAAAAGTCTTTACCATTAAAAAGAAAAATGAAACAACTCTAATAAAACGAACATATCTAGTTGACATCTCTCTTACTGTTCCCGTTCCCATGAAAAGCTCACATGGACCCAAGAAACTTTGGGTTCCTAAATCTGCTTAATTTTTGCAGGTTATAAGTGACGAGCAGTTTGACGAAGAATGGTACATCGATAGTGGCTACTTGCGTCACATGACAGGGAGGAAAGAGGAGCTCAGGAAATACAGATCTCTTGCAAATGGTGGCAACGTCAAGTTTGGAAATAACTCTTTCGGCACCATAAAGGGATATGGAATGATAACAAATGGAGACTTCACTATAAGGAAGGTGGCTTATGTGGAAGGACTCCTACACAACCTCATCAGTGTATCTCAGCTTGTTGGAGGTACAGGTCTCAAAGTCTCATTCGATGATGAAGGTTCTGAAATCATAGAGAAAAAGACAAAGAATGTGATTCTAAAGTCAGAGCGAAAGGGTGAAATGTTTCCTCTAAACATGAAACCTATCAAAGGAAACCCAGCCATATGCCTGTTATCAAAAGCTCAATCCGACGAAAGCTGGTTGTGGCACCGAAGACTCTCTCATCTCAATTTCAAAGATATCAACCGACTTGTCACTGGAGGTCATGTTAGGGGTCTTCCATTGCTCAAGTTCGACAGAGAGCATTTGTGTGTTGCATGCGAAATGGGGAAGCAGAGTCGTCAAAGTCACCCATCTGTAATCAACACAAAAGTTGTTGAACCACTCGAATTACTTCATATCGATTTGTGTGGTCCTTCATCTATCGAAAGCATCGGTGGTAGCAAGTATATTCTTGTTATCGTTGATGACTTTTCACGATTTACATGGGTGTTCTTTCTAAAGCTTAAATCTGAAGCGACTCAAAAGCTGAAAGTGTTTATCAAGCAAATTGAAGTCCAGTTCAAGAAGGTCGTTCGCAACATCAGGAGTGACAATGGTCTTGAATTCAAGAACAGGGAGTTTGAAGAGTTTCTTGCAGAAAAGGGAATTAGTCACAATTTCTCAGCTCCCTATACACCACAACAAAACGGAATAGTCGAAAGACGAAACCGATCTTTGTGTGAAGCTGCCCGAACTATGCTAAGTTTCGCTTCCTTACCTCTTTATTTTTGGGCTGACGCTATTTCTGCTGCTTGTTTTACACAGAACAGGTCCTATCTCAACACGCGCTTCACGCTCACACCATATGAGATAATAAACAACAGAAAGCCCAATGTGAAATTTTTCCACGTGTTTGGCTCAAGGTGTTTCATCTTTAACTCTAAAGAACACCGCAACAAGTTTGATGTCAAAGCCGACGAGGGAATCTTTCTGGGTTACTCGCTCACATCCAAGGCGTACAGGGTCCTAAACAAACGTTCAAGAAGGATTGAAGAGACATACTATGTGACCTTTGACGATGGCTATGTCAAGAAGCTACAGGCCATAGAAGACACTGCCGGGGAAATCTTTCCTCAAACTGGCCAAGTCACAGTCTCGATCGCCAATTTATACGAGAAATTTCTGGAACTCTTTGACGAACCGGAAAAAGCTTCTCTCTCAGAAGCAGGTGCAGCTGACAACAAAGTTGATCATATGAAGCAGATTGTCGAAGATGCTGCAAGAAGAATGCATGAAGGAGAATCGCCCACTGATGAATCTCCATCCAACAATGCTTCAGTCGAGGGGGAGCCAAGTTCTCATGTAGAGGGGGAGCCAAGCTCACAAGTCCAGGGGGAGCCAAGCTCTACAACTTCAACCGAAGGTCCTTCACCAACCAAAGATGCCCTTCCAAACGAAGGTGCTTCAACGCCTGAAAGTCCAGCACCACAAGAAACCCCTGAACCTCATGTTTCTCAAGACTCATCAATTGAGGGGGAGCATGATGATATGACGCTTGACTACGATAGCCAATCTGAGCCAGAAGAAATGATCAACGCTGAACTAGACCCAACCTTTGATCCAAATTACCCTCCTCTTACCAAATGGACCAGAGATCATCCTATCTCTCAAGTAGTTAGTGATGTATCTGAAAAGGTTCTGACCCGATCTCAACTGAAGGCAAAACAGACATCCTTATTTTCAAAGGTTGAGTTTTGTATGTTTAACTCATTCGTATCAAAAGTTGAACCGAAGACAGTGAACACTGCCCTCGATCACTCTTATTGGGTTCAAGCAATGCAAGACGAACTGAACGAATTTGAAAGGAACAAAGTCTGGCGCCTCATTCCAACTCCTCCAGATGCTTCGGTTGTTGGTCTCAAATGGGTTTTTAGGAACAAAATGGACAAGGAAGGTAATGTCATAAGGAACAAGGCTCGTCTGGTGGTTAAGGGATACTGTCAGGAGGAAGGGATAGACTATGAAGAGACTTTCGCTCCAGTAGCTAGGCTAGAATCCGTTAGAATATTCCTGGCATATGCTGCTCACAAAAACTTTGAGGTTTTCCAAATGGATGTCAAGTGTGCATTTCTCAATGGAGAACTCGAAGAAACTGTGTATGTGGAGCAACCTCCTGGGTTCGTGAACGAAAAGTATCCAAATCATTGCTATATTCTAGATAAAGCTGTGTACGGCCTCAAACAAGCTCCGAGAGCCTAGTATGAAACACTTACAAAATTTTTAAAGATATCTAAATTTAAACAAGGTTCGGTTGACCCAACCTTCTTTCGCAAAAAGGAAGGTAACCACCTTCTGATAGTTCAAATTTATGTCGATGACATCATCTTTGGCTCCACGAATCCCAGCTTAACAGCTGAATTCAGAAAGCTGATGGAGACTAAGTTTGAAATGAGCTCAATGGGTCCTATTAACTTTTTCCTTGGTTTAAACATAAGACAGGGACCCGAAGGCATCTTTATAAATCAGGAAGCTTACACGAAGACTCTCCTAGCGAAGTTTGGCATGATGGGAGACTCAAAAGTCAAAGTCCCAATGGCATTCGGCACCAAGCTTACCCCATCTCTAGACAAACCGGCTGTCGATATCACGCTCTATCGTCAAATGATAGGCTCACTGATGTATCTAACTGCTAGCAGGCCTGATATCATGTTTTCTATATGTTATTGTGCTAGATTTCAGGCAAACCCACGCGAACCTCACATGCTTGCAGTAAAGAACATCTTACGCTATCTCAAGCGAACCGCCTCCTTAGGTCTATGGTATCCATCCAACTCAGGCTTCTTCGTTCAAGCTTATTCTGATGCTGACCTTGGAGGATGTGGACTCGATCGTAAAAGCACAACTGGTGGCTGTCAATTCCTTGACGGGAAGTTAGTCAGCTGGCAATCCAAGAAACAAACGTGTGTGTCGCTGTCTACTGCCGAAGCGGAATACATTGCCACTGCATCCTGCACATCACAAGTGATTTGGATCCAAAGTCAACTTCGAGACTATGGACTCAATATGAAGAAGATCCCACTATATTGTGACTCTGAAAGTGCAATTAGGATCTGTCATAACCCAGTGCAACACTCTAAAACCAAACACATAGCACTGAGGTATCACTTCATCAAAGATCATGTGGAAGATGGAAATGTCGAAGTTCACTTCGTAAGAATCACTGATCAACTGGCTGACGTCTTTACCAAAGCTCTTCCAGAAGTATCATTCAATAAAATATTGCAAGGGCTAGGTATGATGGAATCAGAGTCAGTACCTCACACTACCTCTCAACCTCAAATGTAAGTAGCGAAACCAACCGAACGTTCGGGTTCGGTTCAACCATCTGACTCGCTCATTACTTCAAAGGTAGTTTTTCTATGTTGTATATTTCTTGTACAATTTTGTTTTTCTTTGTGTTAAAAGTATTTCTCTCTTGTATGTCTAAAATCCTTAGTTTTTCAAAATTTTCCAAAACCGAAACCTACCGAAGGTTCGGGTTCGGTTTTTCAAAATTTTGTGGAACCGGAACCAACCGAAGGTTCGGGTTCGGTTTTTCAAAATTTTCTAGAACCGAAACCAACCGAACGCTCGGGTTCGGTTTTTCAACTTTTTCCCAACCGAAACCAACCGAACGTTCGGGTTCGGTTTTTCAATTTTATTTTCCAAAGTTTTTTTTTCTCTAACGTTTTTATTATTTTTTTTATTATGATAAATTTCAAAAACTCCAAAAATATATATATATATTTTTTTTGTGTGCTCATTCGTTTATGGGGATATATTTGCTGACTTACTTAAGTGTCCCTAGAAGCATGCTGTTGTATGTGTCCCAAGCCTCATAACATTTTGAATAATAGCCTTCATGACCTGGTATACACAAACTTTGTCTTCCCAATAAGGCTAATATATTTATTCTAATCATGAGCTACCTCACTCTTTTCTCACATGAGTTAAGAGTTTCCTGCTTGGTCCTTATTTTCGCAGCAGAGGTACTATATTTTCTTACACCATCCCCATTACTCTTCTCCACTACATTCGTTTCATTATCGTAACCCTTGAGACTCTCAGAAACTACCACTGAGGTTTATGGTTACACAACATCTGTGTTTATGATCTTAGTTTCGTGCCACTACGAGCTGAGTGAAACCCAAAATTCAACACCAACGAATTGACGGTGACCAATTACTTTGCTCAAGTTTTCACCAATGAATTGACGAATGTACCTTCATGAAATCTCAATTTTTCCTTTGCGTGATTCCCATGAAATTGTTACACACCATAACATTTCTTCCCAAGGGATCCAATTTTAAATTTTTATCTGAGATTTTATATTAATCCAAGCCAATACAAAATCAATTCCTACCTACTTGTTCAACAGGCTACACCGGTCTCACAAGTACTTTGTTCATTTTCTTTCTTATATCAAGAATAGAATTGATGAATCAAAGCGAAACCACCCTTAAATAGCCTAATTAAAAGAAGCCTTTCAACATTTATTAATAAGTGTTTGATCGTAATTCAACGGGATTCCACACTAACACTTTGAGGTCTCTCTTGACCTTGAAGGAAGAGATTCATGCCCGGGATCATCAGTTTCGTGTCATTATTGACATCACAGAATATCCTTAAAAAAGTTGTTTTATTTCTTTTTCTTTTACACTCTTTGCACGAAAATCCTAGATTTTCCAAAATTCCGTTACTAATTATTTACAGGCTGGATTATTACTGGATGGTTAATAATGAAGTTGTGGTAAAAAACAATCCACGTGGGCGTTTAATTCAAAAAGATGCCGTTTAAAAAGGGATAAGACGAAAGGTTGCTGACTCGGCGGGAGTTAAAGGGATTAAAATTCAAACGACGGTAAAAAGGGGGCGCGTGTGAATATGGAACGGCCATGCTTTTACTGACAACGTGGACGCGTGTGCGAAATCCAAGCGTCATATCTCTGGCAATTAAAGGCACGTGCGGATTTGAAGCGATTTTCTTCTGAAACGGCGCTTGTTGGGTAGCGTGATCCTAGGATTCTGACAATCTCTCTCCTACGTGATCATCGCATAGAAGATTTGAAACGATTTTTCTCTCTCCTATCTCCCACTATAAAAAGCCGTCTACACCACCTTTTACCTCTTTACTGCCTCCATAATTTCCAAAGCACAAATATTCCCAAACACTCTCCCGCTCATCTTCTTCTCCAAACCTGCAACAATGGCTGAATCTTCTTCTGTTCATGCAACCTCACAGATTCTTCCCATCCGACCCCAACAATGTCTTGTCATTGATCTTAACCCACTGGCGTACGATTCCTACATGTCGCCGGTCATTGAATGCCTGAAATACTCCCAGCTTGCTCCTGCACTGTCCAGAATTGAAACTGTGCCTATGGTGGCTCTATCGCAAGTCTACGCGACGGCTTACTACGACAAGGCCGTTGACCGGGTATTTTTCGAGCTTGCAGAACACAAGACCTCCGTTTCACGACAAAGGTTCTGCACTATGCTAGGGTTTGCCGTTGACCCTTCACGAGTTCATCCGGAGACTATTCCGGTTGGGATGCTGTTTAACATGTTCTACAACATGGGATACACAGAGGTTCTCACCTCTGTCGCCAAGTTTAAGAAGTCTTGCCTACCGCCTCAGTGGAATGGCCTATTTACAGTCCTTTTCAAGGGTCTGTCAGAGAGGAGCTCAGTATCTGACGGTGCAAGTCGTCTTTTCCTATCGATAATGTATGGGGTATACAACGGGATAAACCTGGACTATGGGTTTGTCCTATGGCAACAGCTGATTCAGAGCCTCTCTTCCTCATCCCGACACTCTGAGGTGTCATTGGCCCGGTTCTGGATCTTGATAACAAGATGGGCCATAGACAAGTTTGAAGTTCCAACTGCTGATGGTGCATCGATGTCTTCTATTGGTACGTTCCATACCAAGAAGATCATCGTCTCAGATGCATCAAAATTTTCCTTCATTGGCTCCATCCCGGAGACAATGTATGCAGATGTGCCCTATGACAGCAAACTGATTAGAACGATCAAGGAGTTTAGGCCAACTGGTCCGAGGGAACTGACACCGGACATGCTAAGGTCGATTCATGATGCCGACAAACCGGTGGGCAGGGGCAAAAAGGCAGAGAAAGGGAAGCAAGTGTCCAAAGCTCCAAAGGGACCTTCTCCCAAAAAGAGGAAACAACCGAAGGCTGCACAGTCCCCACAGCCAAAGAGGAGGAAGACCCAACAGAAGCGAAAGCTAGTTATTCCCTCCTCTCCAAGCGAATCTGAGGGTGGAAGTTCGGGCTCTGAAGGATCTCAAGGAGACGAATCTCCTCAACGAGGCAACACACCACCTCGGTCCCCACCCCCAGAGATGGAACCTCATCAATCCCCAGTTCCTTCACCTCCACCAACTATTCCTATTTCCATTCCCACCATAAACCCCATAATTCCCCCAAACTCTTTCCCTATACCACCACCCATTTTCACCACATCAACCGAAACACCACCAGTTACCGAAACCCCTCCTGTAACCGAACCACCACAAACCGAAACCCAAACTCAACCACCACCCGAAACTACCCCACCCCACACTCAAACTCAACATACACCAACCACAACACCCCCAGCTTCACCACCACCTCCATCTCCAGAAAATGCCTCCGATGGCGACAACCCTTACCTTGGTGGTGATCACATGAACTTTGATTCGGTCTACTATAGTCCGTTTCAAGTTCAAAGTGACGAGGAGGATGATGCTCCAGTGACAAAGAAGCATCTCCGAGAGCTTCACGAGAAGGTTGATCTACTTCTCGCCTCCTCTTCCAACCAGCAGTCCTCTCTTTCTGAAGCTGCCCTTCAGAAAATCGTTGATGCCTTTTCCAGGGCTCAACATGATTCGATGGCCTCAGCAACTGCTGCGATTGATGCCTCCACCAGGGCGTGTGAGGCTGCGACCGAAAAAGTCGATAAACTATTCTCCGACGCTTCTGTCCTGCTGAAGTCTTTGCAGGAAAGCGCCGACGCCACGAAGACGACTTTGGAACCAATCGTTCAACAATTGGCCAAGTTTGTCTCAACGGAGTTGACTTCGTTCGCCACCCTACGCCAGAATATAAGCGACGACAACTCGGCACTTCGTGCCTCCATCGATGCCCGCCTGGCTAAGCTACAAGAGGATCTTGCAGCTGAGAACTCTTTGATGGACGTTCTGGCGAGTAAAACAACTGCCCTAAAGGTCAAGAGCACGCAACTTTCCAACTCCGAACAACAATTGGAAGCTCTTCGATCTGAAAGGGAGGTGATCAAAACGTGTGTTTCGGATGTCCACGCAGTGTTATCAAACATCCTGGAAGCACACGACCCCATCCTAAACCATTCGGTGAGGCGTACCCTCGCTGAAAAGCTCTCTCCGGCCATGGACCTTTTAAGTAAGATTGAAGGCCTACCAAGTTTCGTGTCCATTCCGAAACAATGGGGAGATGAGAAGAAGGGATCGAAACCACCTCCTTCCTCCAAAGCTACTCACACAACCGAACCACCCTCTGCTGATCATGCTTCGGGTTCGGGTGTGAAGAACAAGGGTAAAAACATAGCTGAGGAAGATGAAGATGAAGATGAAGACAGGGAGACCATTGCTGACATGTTGAAACGAAAGAACAGTCGCAATGCTGAAGACGATGCCAGTCGTGTGGCGCGTGAGGCTGAAGAAGCCGAACGAAAGCAAAAAGAAGCCCACGATCTCCTTGAGAGCCGAAAGATGCTCTTCCCTGCCTGGACCAGGGATCGTATGATAAAAGAGGCCATAGAAACTCCAAGCATATTATGGCTCGAGCCGGTTATATCATTCGACTGCAACAACACTGTCGATTCGCAATTTGATATGCCGCTGACTCGAAAGGCGTTCATCTTCCACGCCTTCTCTAACATTTTTGAAGTCCCGCATCCGAACGATGAGCTTGACAGGGAGCTCATTGACTTCTATCTGGAGGCCGCTCGCCCTCAATACCTTACATGGAGCGCTCAGAAGATTGTGAACGTTCGGGTGCTGAAACCTTATGCCGTGGGGAGATTCACAAACGTTAAGTTCAAGCTCATTCGAGGATCTGCAAGAACTGCTCACATTATCTCCCTGGCGGATCTGCCCAATCTAAATCCTCATGATTGGATTGTCTTGTACAATATCCTTTTGACTGATGAAGCCGAATATGGTCCCATCATAGACCATGTCAAGAGGATGTTAGCATGCTACATCATGGAGGTTGCCCTAATGGATCAGGAGGTTGCCACAGTCTTCAAGAAGAAACCGAAGATAGCTCCTGTGGGATCGGCCAGTGATCTCAACCAAATGAAAATGGGCAAGATTGATCTGAGGCGTAACTCGGTTATGTTCACTAGAGCCGAAGGACAGAAATGTCTCTTCGCTTTAGCTGACAAACACCTTTACACCACAGCTTGCTTGGAGCACATCTTATCAATTATCAAGCGGTGTAAAGAGAATTCGGCTGATGACATCAAGTACTTCAATGATATGATCAATTGGTACATCCGGTTTAGACAGACCATCCTCTCAATAACCAAGTGTCTGTTTAGCACCGTGAAGAAGAAGGTACCAGCTTCAGCTGCCGGCCCAAGTAAGAAGTAAAGGTCTCGCCCCAAATTGACGCAAAGGGGGAGATTGTTGGGCTGAAGTTTATTTTGAGGTTGCGTCTTTTGGGCTCGATAGTTTAGCCATGTACACTCCGGTTTGAGCCTGTCCAACCGAGAGCCTTTTATGTATTGTATATAAGTTAATGCTTGCATGCATATTAGGGTAACGATTTAGAGAATAACGATAGAGAGCTTAACAATAGTAATTTCAAGGTTTCTTTAATCGTTCTTGTAACCTACCAATCCTCTACAGTTGATGTTCTTAATCGAGCTCTTCTGAGGATTTTGTTTTAATCATTCGACTCGTTTGATTCAATATTGTCTTGTTCTTTTTATTGCGTTCTTACTGTTTTTATATTCATATACTTGTTCAAGATCTAATCGATCTTCATAGATTAAAGGTTGTTTTAATCCCATCACAAACTAATGGGATTATTTTTGAAATGATTTAAATCAAAATGATTGTTTAAAATCTTGTATACGGATTGGAAGGGCTGATTTGACAATAACCACCAATGGAGGGTTAATTGTGATCATCAATTTCAAGTGGGACTGTTTTTGGTTAAATAACTCAAAAGAGGGGCTTATCTGTCAAAAATACAATACAGGGGCTGATTTTAATTAATTAACACAACTGGGGCTGTTTATCAAACGATTACAAACAAAGGGGGAAAGGGTGCCCGTTTCTTGGTCTTCATCTGAATGAGAGAGAGAACGGATCGAAGGAAGATTGGGGAAGCTACGGCGGTGGCTGGCGATCGCGAGGAGGGGCTGACCTGATCCATATAACACAATCGAAGGGGAAAGGATTTTTGGTCCTTGGCAGATCGAAGAAGACAAACGGAAGGAATGAAAACAACAAATAAGGGTGGATCGATGGTGGTTATCAAATCACGAAGGGTGGGAGAGCCGACTGGAAGTTGTCGCCTGCGATAGGGGCAGCGAAGGGAGAGGGTCTCCGGTCTTTGACCGATTGTGAAGAAGAAGAAAGGTATAAATCGAAAAGAGGTCTTCGGATCTTTAATCGATCGAGATAAAAAAAAAGGAACTGAGACAACAAAAGGGACGACGGTAGTGGCAAACCAGAAAAATACCTCTGGTGCTCGACTCTCTCGAAGAAAGAAGAAGAGAAGGATGTGAGGGGCTGCTGGCTCTCTCGTGCTTGTATCAGAAGGAGAAGAAAAACACACACTTGAGTGTGTGTTCATGGCAGAAATCAAAGAAGAAGAATGATAGTAGCAACAATATTTCAGCGGGTGTTTGGCTGGTTCGTTTGGCAAAAAGTAGAGGCAAACAAAGGTTGCTGCCCCTTTGCTCACCGGAAAAAGCAACCACCTCTGGTGGTGTTTATTGACAACAACACAAAGAGAGGGAAGTGAGGTGAGGAAAGATTGAGCGAAATGTAGATTTTCAGGTGACTTTGATGATCGAACTGAACAAATCGATAATCGATAAAGGACTTTGGTGAGGAAAGATTGAGTGAAGTTTGCATGATAGCTTAGAGTGTTCGGTATGGGACCAACGAGAAGCAACGCGTCTGACATGGCTCGACCGCAACGGCTGCGTAACGGGGGAACACCGCCCCTGCTCGTTGCAACTCGTTTAAGGCGCATCTCGTTGGCGTGGCGACGGGAAGAAACGGATCTTTTGACTGTTTGATACAACGGTTTAAAAAAAAAATTAATTATTAAAAAAACCAATTTATTATCCTATAAATACCTCCTATTTTATTTTAAAATTTTCACATTTTCTCTTCTCTTTTTTACGTACTTTCAATTATTTTCAAAAGAAAATATGGATCTTTTCGACTCGTCTGATGATTCAGATGACGATATTTTCTTTAGGATAATGTATCATTATTACACTACCGATCTGCTATAATCAGACCCAGCCCCGCTACTAACAAGACATGCGATGTTAAACAGAAATCGCGAGGAAGGACACGAACATCTATATCGCGATTATTTTGCGGATAATTGTGTATACGGGGCGAAGGACTTCAAAAGAAGATTTCATTTGAGTAGGGATGTGTTCTTACGAATCGCCAACACCTTGGAAAGCCGGTATCATTTCTTTACTTTATTTTTATACAAAATAAATAAAAATGTACTACATGTTTTTTTAATTTTACAACATATGCAATATATTTTTAAACAGTAGTTAATTTATGTTTAAGTACGGATTTTTTTAATTAAGATATGATGCTAGATGTAGACGCGGGTTTACAACGTTGCAGAAATGTGCTGCGGCCATTCGTTTGATGGCTATGGGGGAGTCACCCGACACCATGGACGACTATATGAGAATGTCCGAAAGAACCGCAAAAGAGAGTTTGTATACATTGTCAAGGGGTGTTGTTGAAACTTTTGGTGACGTGTATTTGCGGAAACCTTCGTTGCATGATTTGCAAGAATTGTATGCAGCGCATGAAGAACGCCATTGGTTTCCCGGAATGATCGGAAGCATTGATTGCACACACTGGAAATGGAAAAATTGTCCGGTAGCATGGAAAGGGCAATACGCAAGTGGTCATCACGGATCACCTTCTTTGGTGTTAGAGGTTGTCGCTTCTCAAGATTTATGGATTTGGCATGCATTTTTTGGGGTTACGGGTTCCAACAACGATGTCAACGTTCTTGATCAGTCGTCAATATTCGACGATCTTTTGAATGGAAAAGCCTCGGATGCTCCTTTCACGGTGAATGGAAACGAATACAAATATGGGTATTACCTTACAGATGGAATATATCCTCAGTATTCCACATTCGTGAAGGCATTCCGCCACCCGGTTGAAGAACGAGACAAATTTTTTAAGAGAAGACAAGAAGGAGTACGTAAGGATGTGGAACGTGCTTTTGGAGTGCTGAAGGCGAAGTGACATATAGTCGAACATGCAGCACGACCATTGGATTTAAAAACTTTACGATATATCATGTATGCATGTATCATAATGCATAACATGGTAGTAGAGGATAAATGGCGAAATATTGCACACTGTATCCCAACGGAGCCCAGACACGTTTAGTTTCAACTAGGAACATCAGATTATTTGCATCGCGTTGTTGACATTCAGGACGCAAATAAACACAGACAACTTCGAGAGGACTTAGCGGATCATATCTTCCATGGTAAGAATAATGATAACGAATAATGTTGTATTTTTTTTTTTGAATTTGGATGTTATTTTGTTTTTATTTTTGTTTGTTTTTGGATATTATGTGTAATTTAGTCTTTATGTTAATTTTAATTTTTAGAAAATTTTAATTGTTTTTTATACTTTTTAAACATTATGTTTTATTTATTTTTAATTTAAAAAATATTTGTCTCAATTTTAAAAAAAATCGAAATAAATAAAATAAATTATAAAATGAAAAAAAAGTTGGTGTCATAACAAGATATAACATATTGCCAATTTCCTCACTTGGTGTTATAACACCATTGATGATGTGGCACCAAAATGATGTTGCATCTAGTTACCCACATCTTATGGTCTTAGCTTTTCATAACAAAATCATCTTTTTTAACAATGAAAAAAAAAACAAACAAAAAATGAACTTTTTGAAAAAGTCAGATAATCTGACTTTTTATAAATTTTCCAAACAAGACTTTTGATCTGTGAAAAAGTTAAACTAAACATCCCTTTAATGTAGTTTCTACTGGACCCTAAAAGAGGTGTTACATTAATATTTTGAAAGTAAAAAATAAGTTAAATTAAATTGAACAAATCGATAATAGATTAAAATGGCCGAATAACACCTGAAATTATACAATTGTAATCATTCCTTACCGCAAAGATGATAATATTACCTATCCTACATAATTTTCATAAGTTAAAGATTGATTAATTAATTAACTAGCAACGTACAATAAAGGCTTCCTCATACCTTCTGCATATATTGTAATTTTAACATCTTCAAAGTTCAAATCCTTAATTTACACTACACACCTAAAGTACCTCATTTATATCAACTCCAAGTAATAATTATATTTAAAATGAATAACAATTCAATAAGGCTTAAAAACCTAATCTCAAATTTGTGGGTACTATAGTTTCGAAATACATTAACGACCTTATTTAGAATGTTTTGTACAAATTTATAACCTCCTTTGTTTCGAAATCATTATATTCTATCTATATTTAAATAAATTATTTTAAATAGTAACATCGAAGAAGTTTAAAGAAATGTAGTTTGTAAATAATTTTGTAACCTTATTTTGAATGTATGGACAAGTTTATAACATGATTTGCTTAATAATTATTATTATCCATTTATATCTATCTTAGAAACACCATTAGCTTTGACTGACTAGCTTATAGCCGTAGATAAATGTTGTTTTTAAAAGAATTAATTTTAAAAAAGGGTTACAATGCAATTTATTATCTGTTTATGTCTATGAAAAACTTTTATTTTTAAATTGTAAAATGGAAACATTTTCTACTTATAGCCAAAATATTAGCCGATAATTGATAAAAAAATGATGTATAATAAAAAGTATGTGATTTGGAAAGTGAAATAGGGAAATTGTCATAAAGCCCTTAAGTTTTCCAAAAAGTGTCGGTTTTACCTTTGGATGAGTTTTGGGGGTAATAAAGTCGGATACTTTCGCTAAATGTTTCAATATCTCATTTAAGAGGTTGCACCCTTAGTAGCCGGTTACTCGTGTGCTGATTTGGCACTTAATTGAGGAGTTGGCACGGACGTTACGTCCGTTATGTCCGTTTACGTGGAGCAGTGTACCCATCACCTTACCTCAACCTTTTGCACGTAAACATACACTTTCTCAGAATCCTTCAGAAAATCGACATCATTCATCGCAAATTTGGAGAGTCGTTTTTATAGGGTATGTGTAATTTCTTTGAAGATTGTGTTATTACAGCTCTTTGTTCTTTAGAGGTTAACGCATAACAATAATGTGTGTTTTTTCAGGTTGTTTTGATGGATTGAGATTCTGAAGATGAAGACAACACAAACCCATTTTTTTGGTTTACGCGAGCCTTTCTCTGGCCTTAATGAGATGGATTTTGAGCTTCATGGCATGTATATGGATCATGAACCAAGCGAAGAGTTCATTACTCTATTAGACAAGTGTAAGGATGTATCTCTTAATGTATTACTAACTGATGAAAATATTAGAAACTCTAGTTTGACTAAAGATGTAAGAGCATAAGTGTATCATGGTGATGACTTGCAAAGTGATGAAGATGGAGAAGAGCAAGAACTGGTGAAAAAAATGGTACATAATACATGATCAAAAAACAAGATGGGGCAAAATGGAACCAAAACTTGGTGACATTTTTTAGAATGTTATACAGCTGAAGTTTTGTATCCAAAACTACACAGTCCACAATAGGTATCAGCTCTACTTTGAGAAATGTGACAGTATCAGAATACTTGGAAGATGTAAGAAAAGAAATAAGGATAATGGTTGCCCTTTTAGACTATATGCCTCATGGATGTTCAATGAAAGATCTATTCAAATCAAGACTTTAGAAGCTACTCATGTTTGTGGTAGGAAGTTCAAAGTTGGCTCTATGGTTACTCTTGAATGGATAGGTAGACACTACATAAGTAAAATAGCAAAAATACCTAAGGTGAAGTTTAAAGAGATGATTATTGACATCAGGAAAAGGTTTAGGTGTGTTGTGTCTATAGGTCAATGTCGTAGGGTAAAGAAATGTGTCAAAGAGCTAATTGAAGGTAAATTGATTGAACATTATGCCAGAATATATGATTATGCACAAGAGTTGTTAAGATCCAATCCAGGCTCAACATGTAAGGTGTGTGTAACTATCAATCCAGATGGGATAAGCTATTTTCATAGGTTTTACATTGGTTCCAAAGCTATATGTGAACGCTGGAAAAGAAGGTGTAGAAGAATTATTGGTTTGGATGGGTGCTTTCTGAAGGGAGCAGTAAAGGGTGAGTTGTTGACAGCCATAGGTAGAGATGCCAATAATCAGGTCTACCCAATTGTTTGGGATGTTATAGATGTTGAGAATAAGCCTAACTGGACATGGTTCCTTGAGCTTCTAAGGGATGATTTTAAGTCACTAAATCGGTATGTATCAATCGGATTTCACTATGATGGTGCGAAATCTCTATCAAGTGAATTAGACAAGACGAAATATAGAATAAGAACAAGATGGTTAATCTTCAATGCACACTATTATTGATGAATATTCGGTTCATAAGATTCACAATTACACTTTCTTCTCTCTTGTTTCTTTCCAAAACACGTTCTTAGCTTATGGATGTAACGACCCAATTTTCAAAAGAAAATTTTCATTTTTGATTAACCAAAACACTATCCATGATCGTTGAAATTCTCAAATACAATTGTTTCCGAAATCCATATTAAGTACTCCCTCCGTCCCAATTTAAATGTCCAGGTTACTATTTAAGGCTGTCCCAAAATAAATGTCCACTACTAAAAATAGATGAATAGTTTACCAAATTACCCCTTATCATTTGAGTTAACGAATATGTTTTTATTAATGTGTTTATGATAAGTAAAATTTTTAAAAAAAAAAGGTCATCGAGAGAATATGGAAACAAATAGTAACTCTACTAAACTAAAAATTCAACCTTATGAATTCATTGTGTAGTGGTAGTAAATCAAATCGTACCCACACAAACAAAACATCTCATTCTTTTTTATTAAAAAAAAAAGTCAAAATACAAGTGTTCTTTTCCAAACTAACTAGGTGACGTGCAATGCATTTTTACGGGTTCAAATACAATATGACATCGTCTAATAAATTTTGATCACATTCAATTTGGAGTGGCAAATTACCTTCTCGTTCTAACCTAGATTTACCAATATGCGGTACATGATAGTTGTTGCCACCTTGAACTTTTAAGATTTCTTTCATACATGTTTGTAGATAAAAAAATTGTTAAGTTGTTGTGATGACATTCTTTCAAAAGATGTTTGAACCGTATCAACCAATTCATCAATTGTACGCAAAACCTCTTGTTCTTGAAGTGATTGGATTGCTCGAAAAAAAAACCAAGGTCTAACACATTCAAATCCGGACTATTAGGGGGCTGAAAACAAAGTCGAATATCACATCCATCTCGAGATGCCGCTTCAAGAAACTCGTTATCCTTAACATCAATATGGGGCTTTGCGTTGTCTTGTTGAATAAATATTGGACCGATATGACCTTGCGGCCATTTGGCTTTGATATCCGGTAGAACCTTTTCTATCAACCATGACCTTGTTACCTCTTTGTTCATCGATAAAATAGGCTTCGTCTCCAATGTTCCCGCAATACGGTTTTTGCTTGAACGCTTAGCGGGTTCTAATGTTGTAAACGGGTAGATACCAATTTTCCTGAAAATACTTCGTTACCTAATGAATCAAATCTTTGTCTTGCTACGGCCGCTATAAACATAACTTTTGTGATAAACTTTTTGCTTTTACATGTTTGCAACGGTTCATCCTCACCGGGGACAAAGTAGTAACGTTTTGATGGTTTTGATATGTAAAACCATTTTTCATCAATTTGAACAACATTAAACATATCATAGAATGTAGGAATCGGACTTAATAATGATTATATAGTAATCTTTGATAAGAAAAATTCTAACCTTTCTCTTCTATTCTCATGAGTTAGAGTTAGCTTGATGGCATTTGTATGTGGTCGAAGCACACCTTCCTTGATACGTCTATGCATCGTTGATTTCGAGACATTTATAGATTTCGCAAGAGATCGTATATTGGCTTGACGATGTAACGGAATTTCTGAAACTTGATTCCAGTTTATTTGTACCCTTTTCCGACCAACAACCTTTGGTTTATTTGAAGATAAATCAACCGATAATCCATGGTCAATTTGAAATTTAGCTTGATGCCAAATGTGACTAATAGTCTGTGTAGAAACCGAAAATCGTGAAGCTATTTCACTTATGGAACTAATTAATGGAAAGTGAACAGACACATAGAATAAGTTGGAGGCAAAAGAAAAGGCTACATAATCTAGAATCAAAATGAAATTTTAAATGAGTTTTAAGCTAAATGAAATTTTAACTGTGATTTGCCACAAAATTATGGCGGCAAATTTTGCCTCCATTTGTTTACCAAAAAATAATGAAAGTTTCAAGATACTTTGTGGCAAAAAAATTTGTTTGGTACAAAAGTAGGTGTAATAATTAAATTATATGAATTCTAAAAGAAACTAAACAAAAAAAATTAATAAGGGTAGAAATGACATTTTATTAGGTAAAAGCCACATTGATTTGCGTTTTCTTAAACTGTCGTGTTTTTTGTCGGTGGAAACTTATTTTGGGATGAAGGGAATACAATTTTATTTTAATACATCAGAGTGTCGCATAAAAAAACACTTGAGAGAGTGCACGTCGTGCCATCATGCCTTGCCCTTGCCCTTGGGCTCAGAAGTAGCTGAAACAAATCTGCAAACTGTAAGCTAATGCTTAGTGAGTTCCCTAGAGCATACCGTGTTGGATTAGGTGTCTAAGAGCATAACTATTTTGGTATGTACTTGACCCGATTATGAGCATGGTCCTTTTGGGTTGCCTTCACCTTAGCAATTGATATGATGAATTATGGAGAAAGATGATTAATTGTGATTTATTAATATATTATGTGAATAATATATTAAAAGATAAATCATATAGTTTAATTAATATTGATCAAAAATTAATTTAGAATTAGTTTTGTGGTCAAAAGAGATTAATTAAATCAAGGGGACTGATACTGTAATTATAAGATAGTTACAAAGTTGGGCTTATGATCCACAAGGAAGCAATGAACGAATTCTATATGGGAGTCGATATAGAAATCGTCCAAGGGGCCTTCTGGAAGGATCCTTTGGGCTGGTTAAGGACTAAGCATCCGGATTAAGGTTTTGACTGAAACCCTATTGAAATCGTCTAATGGGCCTTCTGGAAGGATCCTTTGGGCTGCTTAAGGACTAAGCAACTGGATTAGGGTTTTGACTGAAACCCTAATTGCTCAGCTATATAAGGAACCCATGGGCATGCCAAAATCGGCCATTAGAAACCCTATAAGGATTCCATAGCCGATTTTGAGCCTCTCCTCTCTCTCTTGTTCTTCCTTGTTGCTAGTAGTGTTTGTGACTCCGTTAGAGGTGCAACACTTGGGGCACTAGGCTTTCAGAAGTCAAGATCAAGAAGGATTAATCTTGTTATTACTACATAATAAGATAGGTAAGATCTAAACCCTAATCATGTGTGATTTTCGAATTTGGTATGCTAGTTTTAGGGTTTAGTGCTTTGGTATTCAATGTTGTATGTTCAAATTAGAAAAACCTAGATCAAAGTAATTAGGGTTGCATGTACACCATAGGAATGATGTTATGCTCAGAACCCATCAGTGGTATCAGAGCCTAAGTCGTTTTTCTAGTTGAATAGATGCAAAAATGAACTGCCAAAGGATCAAAAAGTCGAATTTTTATTGTCTACGAAGCCGACTCGACGAGTCCATCAGTGGACTCGACGAGTCTAGGGTGCTGTTGCCGGGATTTTCGATTTTTTGAGTAGTTTTTGATGAGGATAATTACCAAAACTCATTTTTCTTGCCTAAAATCGATTTTTCATGTTTGGTATGGTTATCCTTATCAAAATTAATGGATTTGGTTTAATATGGATGATATAGGATTATAATGATTCAAATATTTGACCTAGTAACTTTGAAAAGTTTCAATTTACACCATTTAGGTTTTTAGTTTAAATTTGAACTTAAAAGTTTTAGTTTTTGAAATTTAAATAGTTAAACCCTAATATTTTGAAAGGTTTCAGAATTTGTCCTCAAGTTTTGGAATTTAAATTTTAATTAAAAGGTATTAATTTTAAAATAATAAATTCTAGAACCCTAGTATTTTGAAAAGTTCAAATTACACCCTTATGGTTTTATTAATTTAATTAAGAGTTTAATTAAAAGAGATAATTAATAAATCCATAATTATATGGTTTAAGTTAATCAAATTAAAAGTCTAATTTATTAATAGATTAAAGCACCTAGTATTTTAAAAGTATAAAATACACCCTTATACTAAATTAAAAGTTTAATATTATATATGTATAAGTAAATGTCAGTCTTACCGTTAGTAGGCCTCATTCACGAAGCTGATCTATAAGAGGTGTTTAAGGAAGCGGCCTGTAAAATGACTGATATTGGGTATCCACTCTTATCCACCACACTCTTAACTAGTGGAGGGTCATTAGCCGAACAGGTAGGATAGGGCACAATCTTCCATTATAAGTATAATGAAATACGAAGTAACTAAACACTTTTGAAATTCCCAAATCTTAGTTACTTTAGGAAAAAATGTGGATTTGGTGCTAATCCATGAATTGCACATTACACCTTGTCAGTCGTTAGTGGAGCGTGTGTGGTTAACTGGCAAACTAATATGGGACCAATGAAGGATGGTAATGGGTAGCTCGTAGATTATCATAGATCAATGGAGCGTGTGTGGTTAACTGGCACATTGATTAGGTGATAGACATCTTTGAGAGTACCAAGCTAATTTACATGGTTATCCACACCTTGTTTGTGATCCTCGGCATCCCAGTCACAAACTTGAAGGGCATAATCGAGATTAAACATGCCATTGAAAAGTTCAATGGATCTCAAAAGATCTAGGAATTTCAATTCATTTAAAACCTAATTCACATTTTCGTTTTTCATGGTGGAAATTGGTAAATCGTCATTTACCTACCTTCAAATATTTTGCAGCTGGATTACGACATCCGTCTTCCAAGTTGTAGAATATTGTGTTGGGTCCTAGCCTTAATATTTCATTTGGGTGTTATAAGGATTGAATCAACTAACTTGAATTTCTCCCGTTTGTAGGTGTCAAAATCTAATAACTATGGTCTTCCCGAATCCTTTGGAAAAAGCTTTCCACATGAAGATGATGTTCCATGATTGAATTGTGGAAATGGAAACCATTCTTCACTTCCTCCACCTCCTCCATTAATTCTCCATGACCCACGTGTTCGAAGACTTGAAAAGTTCAAGGTCACCCAAGCCCTATTGGCAAGCAGACACGAAGATGGAAAGTCTATATGTGCTCACATCTTGTTGATGAAGTTACAAATTGACAAGTTGGGAATGTTGGGTGTCGATGTCTCAAGGAAGCTGGTTGTTGACTTGGTTCTTCAATCACTTCCTGACTCATATAGTGAGTTCGTTAGAGAGTACTATATGATAGACCACGACGTGACCCTCATTGATCTTACATATTTGCTTATTGCTGCTGAATCAACAATGATTTGGCGCACTGATAAAGCAAATTTGACTGGTAGATCAACCTCCCAAATTTCCATGGACACTGACAATGGCAACATTGGAAGTCCGGAAAAGTCTTCTCTTCCCAATGGAAAGGGATCGACCAAAGTCAAACCATTTGACCGGATGGTAAAGAGAAAGGCTGAATCTGAGAGTGTCCCATGTCCTATTCCAAAAAAGTCCTTTTGTTTCTACTACCAAGAGAAGGGGCATTGGATGCGAAGCTACCGTATCTAACTGAAGGATCGTGAAGATGGGAGAGTCAAAATGTATGACTCTGCTTCAGGTAAAATCCACTATCTAACTCTATTAAGTTCCTGTTTGTAGATTCTTAATACATGATGTGATAAGATTGCATTTTGATGTTTTGTAGGATCGAAGAAAAGAAAGGAAGCTTAAAGGAAGAGTGAACTGAGTCTGATCACGAAGAAATGGATTTCGATCACATGATTCGAAGATTAGATTTTTGAGCTGCTGGTTAAGAGTTAGAATAGATTGCTTAGAAATGTTTAGTAACATAGTTTTCATTTGTAATTGCGTTGTAAGGTCAAATTTTTCCGCACTTTTATAAATAAAATAAATTTTGTTTTGTCTTATTTATATTTCCTTGAAATGGCATTTGTGAAAATTGATGTTTGTATATTTCTATTGATAGAAATATTGAAAATGATGTGATTCGAAGTTATGTTATTTGGGGTAGTGTCAGAAATTTACCAAATAAGGAGTAATTCTCATCACCCAAATCTCAATTGGACAGAAACTTGGAATCATGCAACTAACATTGTGTGATGAATGGGAACCGTAGTATTTTGGAAATTAAGACTAAGTCCTTGTTCGTATGTAGATGTGAGTCAAGTGAAGGACTAGGAGATCTAGTACACATTGTTGTGAATTGGACAGGTACACCATAAAGAAAGATAAGAATATTTGTCATGATTTGCTAAAAGTTTATTAAATGTGGTTATGCTTAAAAGATTAAGTATGATTCTGAATCGTTGAAAAGGTTTCAATGTAAAGCAGAACGAATAAGAAGAATCAATTAAGCAGAAAGATAAAAGTTTCTCCAATTTGAAAAGAAGGGAGAGTACTTAAGTATTGTGTTTTATGATTAACTTAGTGATTATGAAACCGTGTCACAATTGATCCTCTAAGGACACCTTGGTGCACTAGTATGTCTAAGAAGAGGAATCAGAAATTGTTGAAATGGTTAAATCGAAAAGGTGAATCATACTTCGTTCCAACTCTCTACCACTCTTCAACTCTCTCAAGCAAAAAAGGCGATTTTAGGCGATTCGGTGTTCACTGTTCATATTCCTCTTCATCAAGCTTCAACAATGGCAGAATCTTCTTCAGTTCAAGAAACCTCTGGTCGCTCCGCTCTTCTCACAATCAAGCCTAACCAAAACTTGCTAATCGATACCACACCATTCACCTATGATACTTACATGTATCAAGTGGTGGAATGTCTCAAGTATTCCCCACTCGTCATCGCTCTATCAAAGGTGGAAGTCTTCCCAATGGCGTGCCTCTCACAAATCTACTCCACTGCTACTTATGACAAAGCTGCAGAAAGGGTTTATTTCGACATTCTCAACCAGAAGGCTTCAGTCTCCAAGAGCCAATTCTGCTCGCTGCTAGGGCTTACTTATGAAGCATCCATGGTAAATCCTGATTCCATCTCCATAGGTCAGCTCTTTTCAATGTTCTCCAACATGGGGTATACCGAAACCCTAACTACTGTGACCAAAGTCAAGAAAACGCGTATTCCTCCTCAATGGAATGGACTCTTCACCCTCCTTTTCAAAGGGCTTTCAGAACGAAGTGTCGGCTCAGATGGTGCTAGCAAGTCATTCATGACTCTGCTTTATGGGTTGTACAATGGTATCAACCTGGATTGTGGTTCGGTTCTATGGCTACAACTGGTTCAAAGTTTGTCATCTACCTCTCGCCACACAGAAATTTCTTGTGCCCGGTTCTGGACCATTGTCACTTAATGGACAATGGAGCTATCATGTTCCCATCATGGCAGACTCACTACTCTCCTTCATCGCTACATTTCACACTACGAAAATCATTATCACTGATCCCTCGAAGTATCTCTTCATTGGCTCAATTCCAGAGTCAATGTATGCTTGTGTGTCCACTGAAAGCAAGATTATTCAGGAGTACAAGAAGCTCCCTTCATCTGGTCCAAGGCAACTCAATCCGGAAATGATAAGGTCTATTGAAGAAGCAGACAAACTTGATAAGAGGGGAAAAAGCGAGAGTTAAAGTATCGAAGGTGCAGACTCCAAAGAAGCGAAAGTCTGAGAAGGCAGCACCATCCCATCCCAAGCAGAAGAAAGCCATGAAAGCAGTTAGGAAGCTCATTCTATCTTCATCAAGTGAATCAGAGTACGTGCCTACTAGTCATCAACCCATCATTCAACCCAACGAAAGCGAATCAGAGAGTGAAAGCTCAAATGACGAAGGTTCGGTTCGTGGAGACACACCACCTCGTTCGCCTACACCAGAGGTAACAGTTTGCTCCCAAGCACCTTCTCCTCCATCTATTTCCATCCCTATTTCCATTATCATCACATATCAACCTACTTCCACCATTCCCATTCCTACTCCTATATTCTCTGAAGCTACAACCACAACCACTACTGGAGTTCAGACCAACGTATTTAATACGGGGGTTCGTACTTCAGCACCTGAAACCCCTGTTACTACCACACCTCCATCCCCTACCCAATCGACATCAACTAATACCATTCTTGGTGGTGAGGGTGTCGATTTCGATACCTTCTACTACAATCCATACAGGGTGCAGAGTGATGATGATGATGATGCTCCAGTAACCAAGAGGCACCTCAAGGATTTGCACGAGAAGCTTGACAAGCTTGTGGAACCATCCTCCTCTTCCCAAGACTCATTTTCAGAAGCTGTAGTGAAGGCTATGATGGACACATTTGTAAAAGAGCATGAGGCTTCAATTGCTAAGGCAACCTCTGCTATAGATGCCTCCACCAAGTCCTGTAAACAAGGCGACCAAAAAGTCAAAAAACTGATTTGTGATGCTAAAATTTTCTGGGGTCATTACAGGGTGCAGTGGAGCTGAATGCAAACAAGGTGAACACCACTGTGGAAAAGCTTGCTGTGTCTCTTGAGACCAAAAAGCAGCACTTTGCCACCATGCGTCAGAATATCCAAATAGATAACACTAAATTGCAGACCTCTATCAATGAGCATCTCATGAAGCTCCAAGAAGATCTGGCCAAGGAAAGCAGGATCATGGATGAAGTAGCTCTCAAAACAACTCAACTAAAGACTAACTCACTGGAACTTTCTCAGGCGAACAAGGAGGTTGACAACCTTCGCTTTGAGAGGATCATCGTCAAGAGTTGTGTCTGATGTGTTCATGCCATTCTCTCCAATGTTTTGGAAGCTCACGACTCAATTCTCACTCTTTCTGTCAGACGTCATCTTGCAGAAAAGTTTGGCGTGACACTTGAAATGTTAATTCGCATAGAGGGTGTTTCGGAGACTGTTGTCCCTCCGAAACAAGGGGAGAAGGAATTACAAGCACTACTTAGCCTCCTCCTACAAGCAAAACTGTTCCATCGAAGGTCACCACTGAACGACCGAAGGGTAATGAAGCTTCGGGTTCTAGTGCGAAGGACAAGGGAAAAGGTGTTCTAAAAGATAGTAACGAAGTAGAAGAGACCATTGCTGAGGCTCTGAAGAGAAAGCAAAGGGACAAGGAACTTGATCTTAATGCTAAGGCTGCTAGGGAAGCCGAAGAGAAAGAGAGAAAAATGAAAAAAGCTCACGATCTCTTGGAAAGCAGGAAAACGCTTTTTCCTATTTGGTCAATGGAAAAGCTGATTAAGGAAGCTATAGAATGTCCAAGCACACATTGGCTTGAGCCGGTAGTGTCACTAGACCGTGAGAAATCTAGGGATTCTCAGTTTGACATGCCTATAACCCGAAAGGAATTTGACTTTCACTGTTTCCTTCCTATTGCTAAAGTTCCCCATCCTGACCCAAAAGTCGACAGGGATCTGATTGACTACTATCTTGAGTTTGCTCAGCCTCAGTATCTTACCTGCAGCGCTCAAAAGATAACGACTACCAGGGTACTAAAACCGACTGCAGCAGGGAAATTCATTAATGTTAAATTCAAGGTGACCAAAGGTTCAGCTAACTCTTAGCATACAATTTCTCTGGCTGATCTACCAAATCTTAATCCCCACGACTAGATTGTGCTATAAAACTTTTTGCTCACCAATCCAGTTGAATATGAGCCGATCATTGATCACATCAAGAGGATATTGGTGTGCTATATTCTAGAAGTGGCAAAGATGGATCCAGAGATTGTTTCGGTCCTTAAAACGAAGCCAACGGTGGTACCCATTGGTTCATCTAGCAACATCAACAGAATGAAGATGGGGAAGATAGACTCGAAGCTCAACTCTGTGATGTTCACCAGAGGCGAAGGTCAAAAGTGCTTGTTCGCTCTAATTGACAAACATGTTTTCACTACAACGTGCTTGGAACACGTTTTAGATATCATACATAGATGCAAGCAGAACAGTGAAGGTGACAAGAAGTATTTCACTTACATGATTAGATGGTATATCGATTTTCGTCAAGTCTTGCATGCTATCATTCCGAAGCTATTCAATGTGGTGAAGCGTACTGCAGCAAATCAACAGAAGTGAAGTCTCGCCTCAATTGACGCAAAGGGGGAGATTGTTGGGACCTGAAGTGTTGCGTCTTTGGCTCACTCCTTAGCCCACTTTTGTTACCGGTTTGGGCATATCCAACCGTGTTTATTTTTATTAGGGTTTAGTATTTAAGGTGCATGCATGCATCCTTTGTCATTATCGCATTCATTATTATTCTCATAATTGTACTATAAACCCTAGCGCGCCTCTACAGTGGAAGTTCTTCATCGAGCTCTGTTGAGGTGTGACTATTCTTGAATCATTAAGCAATACTTTGAGTCCATCTCGTGTTTACTGTGTTTCTTTGTTTTTATTGATTAACCTGTTGAAGATCTAATCGATCTAAGAGTTTTCAACTCATCACACCAATTACCATTTAATTCAATCTACTGAAATAACATTTGTTACAATTCACCAATTGTTACCATTCACCAACTTGTACTCCAAATTCATACCAATTACCATTTTAATTTAATCTAAAACAAACCAACTTGTACTCCAAATTCCATTTACTGAAATTAATCATCCATTCCATTTACTGAAATTAGTCATCCAACATTGCAATTAACATCTATACATTAGTAGATATCAATTACCATTTAATGCAATCTATTGCAATACCATTTTATGCAATGTACTTACAAAACAAACCAACTTGTACTCCAAATTCCATTTACTGAGGTTAACCATCTGAACATTGCAATTAACATCCATACATTACAAATTACAATCCTAACATTAAATATACCTACCAAAGTATCAAATACCATCAAAAGCTACATATTTTATACCATCAAAAGCTATATATTTCAAGATCACAATACTAGTGGCATAACAGCTAACTACCATTAAGTCTTCTATACTACTAGAACAAGTATGAACAATATAGCGCTAACAAAACAACAACCATCTGCATTAATTCCATTATTTGTCGCTGCTCTGTAAGCCGATTTGACTCTGGCATCATATCTTGTTTTTGAACTCCTTCATTGTCAACCCATCTGAAAAACCTACAACCTCCTTTTCCCTACATAATTAGGTCAGTGCATAATACCCTCAGTGTAATCCTACTTGAAAATCTCAGGATGATGAAATAAAGAAAATGGAAGATGATTTTTACCTTATAACTAGGCCACCCCTAAAATTTCTTGCCTGGATATTCTGGTGTGCGTGAAACAAACACAGGGCATAAATCTTCACCCCAACACTTCACTTCGATCTTCTTCTTGAATCGTGAATTCACATTCGAGCTTGATTTTGCAGAAGATGTTGGCATTTTGCGTGAGAGAATACCGTGGATGCGAGAGGATGCAAGAAACGTATGACACCCCCAAACCGGAACGACGGAAACGTTTGGGGGCAAAGGACGTCATGCACAGTATCACAACAACTGTACAATAGTAATCAAAGTAACAAAAACCATTTCATTGATAACATATAGTTTACATTGTAATTGATTTACATAGGTTTAACATCCAAAAGTAAACAACAAAACTAAGACTTGGTACTATGATGCTCCGTCTTCTCGAAACTTGGATGCATACTTGACTTACTAATTTCCTGAGAATACAAGTAGTTTGAAAGAGTATCAGCATTAAAGTTGGTGAGTTCATAAGCAATTTTGTTGTAAAATGGGTATGTCCTTTCGTTCTTTGGAAAAATGGAATGTTGCCTTTGAGTCTTAAGACCAAAATATATATGTTTTTCTCATGTTTTTAAAGAACGTTTCAAAATTCGAAAGACTAGTGAACGAAATATGTTCCTGGTGCGATTTCTTGGTGTGTACATGTTAGTAAAGTTTTTAGATCGAACGGATCCACTAAGTATTTACTAAGACACTATTTTCGTAAGTAAATCTCCATACTTAAAATAGCATATGTAGTTTTGTATGTGCATAAAACCCGTTTTTGTGTGGTTCTTAAGTCTCTAATGTTTCTAGAAAATCCTATATCTTCCGTAAAGTGTGTTATAGCCTTAATTGAACCAACGCCAAAATATGTAAGTATAAATACCATACTTAGTTTACAAATGTGTAGTTTTGCTATTAAGAAAACTAGTTTGAAGATGTCCTCACTTCGCCAATGATGACGTTTAACCTGGTGGATTATGTGTTTTAAAAAATATGGCTTGTAGCCTTTAATGTATTAAGACTCCATTTTTGTAAGTAAATTCCCATAATTAAAATAGTATACATAGTTTTATATGTGCATAAAACTCCTTTTGGTGTGTGTGTGTGTGGTTCTTAAGTCTCCGTAAACTTTATGTTTTGTTAAGACCCCATGTGAGTTGTTATAACCATGCTAAAAACTAGAAGACCTCGTACTCAACGTTCTTTAAGCGTTGGAATGTTATGAAAATTTTCACCACAGACCTGTCGGTCTAGCTGTTGCAATCTGTGACAACCCGAAATTTATTCCGTCATTTTTAACCCCTTCTTCCATTAATAAGCCTCGTTTTATTTAACTGTCCGTTAACTTTTGGACTGGTTAATTAATTTGGGACTTTTTAAATGACTTTATAAAGGTTGAAATAAATTAGAAACACCCCAAGATTCCCTTCAAAAATTTTAGTTTCAACCAAGTCAAAATACGATCGTTTAATCGGGTGGGACCAAAAAGCCCCGTTTAACAGCAGTATCGGGTAGATTTCTACTAAGCCCCGACTCAAACCCCTATATAAGGGTGAGTGGAGTCCATTTGAGACTTTTTCACTCTTTCTCCTCTCTCTCTAACCTCTCTCCTCAATCCAAGATCTAGGTTTAAAAATCACACTTTTCAAGCTTCAAATCACTAAGGTAACTTCCCTAACTCATAGATTAGCATCTTAGACCTTCAAATTCATGGTTAAACAATCATTTAGGACCATTTTCATGTGTTTAAGGCCCTGGAACATGCTTGGGCCGTAAACACACATATAAGGGGTTTTTGAGCCGTTAAACCCTTCCAATCGACCTTTGGAGCTTAGATATGGCTATATGACTTAATGTACTGGACTTAGAACACCTTGAAACGAGTTTTTGGAGAGTAAACATGAGTTTACTGCCCAAGAACATGCTTGGGCCGTAAACTCACCTTCATGGGGAGTAGACTCATAATTGAGTGTTTAAAAGCCACTTAAACACACCAATAGCCTTGGATTAAATTCTAGAATCAACCCCCAACAAGTTAGGGACCTTAAACTTGATTAAAACAACTCCATAAGGAGTTCACGGCCATAAACCCCTCATGAATGGGTTCCTGGGCCGTAAACTCCTATAAAGGGGTTAAATGGTGCCCTAAACTCACCCCTTGATTAACCTATGGCCTTCAAAACACATAATGAATGTGTGGGTGAGAGTTTACGGCCATAAACTCATAGTTTACTGCCGTAAACTCATCAAATGGTCCATATGTTTGAATTAGTCCCTTTCTAATGCCCTAGAACAAAACCTAACATCATCCCTCAATTGGTAAAAGGCCATTTAGCACTCAAGAACCTCATCCATGAGTTTACGGCCGTAAACTCATGGGTATGAGGTGTTTAGGGCCGAAATCTCTCCTAAGAGTTTACTCTTGAAGAGTAAACTCCTTATCCAAGTCATACACACCCTTAAATGTTAACCGGGACACCCCTAGCACTTAATCAAAGTGTTTTCCGCACTTTAGGATGTGTATACTTGTTTAATTAGTATTATATGTACTAATTGTATGTAAACATATATTATCATATGTTAATAGGTCACTAAGTGTGTTCAAGTCTTTACTTGACACCGAGCACCCAACCGGCACCTTCGTCGGATCCACTTACATCAGGTGAGTTCATACCCCTGAATTAACCTTTTTAAAATGTTTTTACATGTTTTATGGGGGGGGGGGGGGGGAATACAAGTTAAACATGCAAGTTATCATATCAATCACATGTGATTGATAACCCGCATGCACAAGGATTTATTATACTGTTAACAGTTTTTACCAAGTATGATGTTGTAAATGGTCTTCCAAAACATCTTTACTTGTACAAAGCTTTTCTCAAAATGTTTTATCAAGTTTCAATCAAAACTTGTTTATGAAAGGTTTCCAAAGAATTTCTAAAGGTTTTCAAACTTCTTTTATAAAAGAATACCAAATCGTGATTTTCTTAAGTATAAAGGTTTTCCAAAGTTTTCACTAAAGTTTTCTTCCATGTTTTATACTCCTACTTCCTTAGATTCTGCTGCCTTGTTATACTTCTACTTAGTTAATGCTCCCACTTAGTTAAGTGCTACTAGTTTGTTAACACTTTTACTTCGTGATACACTTTTACTTCACGATACGCTCCTACTTCACGAATACGCTTATACTTCACGACACGCTCCTACTTCACGATACGCTTATACTTCACGATACGCTTCTACTTCATGATACGCTCCTACTTGTTAACACTTATACTTTGTGAAACAATTCTACTTCGTTAAACACTTAAACTCCGTTAAATGCTTCTACTTAGTTAAATGTATGCCTGTGCTTGTATAAGCTATATAAATAATGTTTAAAGGACTTAGGAAGGCTAGTTCACCCTATTTCTTTTTCTTCGTTGAGATGTGGTCTGGTGGGATCGGATGTCCGTCCAAAGGTCGTTTGATCATTAGTTATATATTATGTATACAAGCACAGACATATAGGTTTACATTAGTCAGTTCAGTTGTGAGTCTCTATCATTAGTCCAATATTTTACATCAGATCTCACTATACGAGATACATCTTCAGTACACGGCCTTCTCCGTTGTCAAGCTGGTAACCAGAGTCTCTTGTAGGGAGAGCGGACATTGTGTGTATAGATCTATACGGGATTGACACCCCCACACCCTGACTGCTAGCTACAGTCCACGGCCTACCAAGCCAAGGGGTGACAAATGGCATACCTACACCGACGCTTGTAGGGCGTCAAGTTCTCTAGTGTCTATCAGTATGGTTACGAGTATCTCGGGGTTACCTTATAATTCATGGCCTTAAGGTAACGGTTTTTAACACTGTATTAACTGTTTTTAGACCTTGCTAGACATATCATTCAGTTGATACTGTCTGGGGTCTGTGTTCACTATTTTTAGACCTTGCTAGACGTATCTTTCATTTGATACCGTCTGGGGTCTGTGTCTCCCTTTTTTTAGACTGAGCCAGGCGTACCGTTCATTCGATACTCTCCTGGAGTCTATGATTTCTTTTTGCCTTAGTCAGCAGTCTTTACTGTTGAGGCATATGTTATTTTCCCTGATACTCTCCTACTTTCTTTCAAAATCAATACCACATTTGATAATGATAGTGTTAAGGAAAAATTACTTTTTACGACATAACTCTGTCCAGTCTTGGTAGAAGACTTCTTTTAATTAGAAAATATGGGATTTTCTGGAAAGGACTCTAATACGCCGTTGATTCTAAACTACTACTTTTATAAAGTTATTTGAATAAAATGACACTGAATACTTATGAACTCACCAGCATTTATAAAAATGCTGATACTCACTTTCAAATAACTTGTATTCTCAGGTCAGCTTTAGACAGGTACATTCTAGGAGCTTTTGGATGAAGACAGTTTAGTACCAAGCTGCACCTATATTATTACTTGTATTACTTGATGTTTTCTATGTAATGTAAACCATGTAAAACTATTACTATTAATGCAATGGTTGTTGTACTTTGATTACTATACTGCATATGTTGTGATACTTGACATGATGTCATCCACCCCAAAACGTTTCCGCCGTTCCGGTTTTGGGGTGTGACACAATCAGCTTAGGTGCGGGTTTGTCAGACCCAATATAGATCTATACATAACTATCACGCTCTCCCTACAAGAGATTCTGGTTAAAACTACATGACTTTTTTGTGGTACTTAAGAGTACCCTGAAGACGATGCCTCACAAATTTATTCATTAACAAGTTTACGTATTAAGCAACCAAAATCCCTTTTTGTTTGTAAAAGTATGTGTTTTCTTTTTTGTGTAGGTGAATGTCACTAACAAACTATACTTATTATAAATTAACATGAATGTTTTGTAATGATGTAAGACCTTTATAAATATGATTTTTATTCCTGAGAGAAATAAAATGGCATAAAAATATTAAGTATATTTGACCCTAGTATTACGTACTTTGCTCGACATGTTACAAAGTGTGTATAACTCTTAAACTTGTTTTTAACAGTTTTACTCTCTACTGTCCCTGTTTTAGAATATTTATAGAAAAATCATCGTAAGTCGAAAACAAAATCCGTAAACTATGAGAGTTTGGAAAAATAGTCTACTATGTTCATAAATTTTCTTATAATTTTTGGTGGTCTCAAAACAGTGTGAAAACGTTCATTTTGACAAACTGGTCCGAATTCGTTGATGTAGTGACAGGCAGTTTTATAAAAATCACTATAAATTGTAGAAAAAGCGTATAAACACGTGCGAGCAGTCCTTGGAAAGGTATAAACTTTAACTACTTGCATATTGTACAGTTTTGAAAAATATTAAGTTTAAGTTGGGTAAAACAGTTTGTGAACAGGTCACAACTTTTCTGTTGTAAGCTGTCAAGTTAAGTTTTGTATATGTTTTGATGATTTAACTTGTATGCCCCCCCCCCCCCCCCCCCCCCCCCCGAAAACTAAAGAAAATTGGAAAATGTAGGGGTTTGAACTCACCTTATGTGATTTCTTGAAGGATGGAAGGTTGAAGATGATGAGTTTCAAGTCAAAAACACTTTATGAACACACGAAGTTTTTGGATGATCCTATGAACGATTTCATGTTAATGTGTGTAGATGATTCAAGAGCGTTATGAAAACATGTAATAGCACTTGAGTTAGAAGGAAATACTTACCAATAAGTGAATAAATAACTCAAGAACACTTCAAAATTGTGGCCGGAAGTTGAGGGAAAAAGAGGCTTTGTTGATGGTTAAGAAGCGTGTAAGTGTTTGATGGTGAAGAAAATGATCAAGAAATCCCTAGGTATTTCTTTATATGAAGGATTGCTGGAGCAAGTGGCTAGGTTGAAGGGATGTTTACATTGATGTGTGTGATGTGGATAAGGTTGGACTAATGAGAAAGTGACACATAGGTGCAAGTGGACACACTTGCCCCACTTGTAGCATAAAATATCCTAAGCTATTTTCTTTAATGTAAAATAATGATTTATAATTAATAAATCCTTAGGATGTGATTAAAATATGAGTTTAGGGAGTTTAAAATGATAAAGTATGAATTTGGTGAAAAATCCCCGTAAAAAACGTCAAAAACGGGCTTAACAGGTGAAAGTAGTCAAAAATCGGACAAGAAGTGGCGAACCTGCGAGGGTTCGGTTCTTGGAGATGAGGACCGAGAGTGGGGAGAAGGAACCGAAAGGAAGGCTCGGTTCATTTCTGCTGCAAGAGGTTTCGGTTGGCTGACAGCTTCGGTTCAGTTTTGAAGGGGACCTTCGGTCCTGAAGAGATGAGTTCGGTTCTGAGAAGCTTCGGTCCTCTTAAGGTGTTTCGCTTCTTAGGGTTTCGCTTCCAAGACGTTCAATCCTTAAGAAGGATTTCGGTCCTAAAGGGCTGTTTTTCAAGTAAACTTCCCGTTTTGAGTGATTTTTGGCCAAGTTAAGGGTCGGGATGACCCGGATGACTATAAAAAGTTGAGAGAGATTTTGAGAGAGATTTGGGAGAGATTCATTTTTAGCCATTATTAGTGTATAATCTCACAATGCAAGGTTCGTGAACCTTGTTATGCTTCGTTTATGACTGTTTTAAGTCCCTAAAAGGGTCCATAGTCGTGTTTTGATGCATTTAGCTCCCTTATTAGGGTTGTACATTGCTAAACACATAAAATATCCAAAACACTTGAATTCTTGGCATACCAATGCATCTTTTTATAGAATAACTTTTATCATAGAAGAACTAGTTAAGTTTGACCGGTTTGACTTGTTGACTTTGACTTTGACTTGTTGACTTTGACTTTGACTTGAATTTGACGGTTGTCACAAAACGGGGGGAGGGGGAAGGGTTACGTGGGAATGGGTTATAAAATGGGGCCCATGTTTGACATGTCACCTAAAGTGCCAAATCAGCACATGGGTAACCGGCTACTAAGGGTGCAACCTCATAAATGAGATATTTGAAACATTTAGCGAAAGTATCCGACTTTATTACCCCAAAACTCATCCAAGGGTAAAACCAACACTTCTTGAAAAACTTAAGGGCTTTTATGACAATTTTCCAAGTGTAATATAACATACAAGGGTATGTCAAAATATGTTAATTATAATGGGAAATCACTAATCAAGTCTCAAACTTTTGGTCGAGTTTACGTTTTAGTCATAAATTAATTTTTTGTTTACAAAAAAATCCTAAAAACCAGCAAAAATTTTCATTTTAACCCTTTTGACCGATTGAAACAGATAACAATTATTTTATGACTATTTCGTAAACTGATCCAAAATATTATGACTTTTCCGCGAAAAATACTATGATTTTTCTTCAAACCAAAACTTTATTATTATTATTATTATTATTATTTTAAAAATATACATAAGTATATTATTTTTTAAATTCGTTACCATTAATATTATTAATAATACATATAAATACGTTAAAATAAAAAAAACATTAAAGACATTTTTAATGTGAATATAAAGGGGATGATGATGCTTTAAGCATGCATTTTATATTTGTTGTTATTTTTTCAATTCAAAATACTAACACATAACAGTTTAAAAGAAGTTACATATTTTTGAAATTGTTTATAAATAGTGATTTTACATGACGGACAATCAATATTATAATTAAATTTTTAGTTTTTTTTGTTTCCTTATCATTCTAAACTTGTAAGTAGGCATATATATATATATATATATATATATATATATATATATATATATATATATATATATATATATATATATATATATATATATGCATTAAAATCACTAATCAAGTCTCAAACTTTTGGTCGAGTTTACGTTTTAGTCATAAATTAATTTTTTGTTTACAAAAAAGATCCTAAAAACCAGCAAATTTTTTCATTTTAACCTTTTTGACCGATTGAAAAAGATAACAATTATTTTATGACTATTTCGTAAACTGACCCAAAATATTATGACTTTTCCGCGAAAAATACTATGATTTTCCTTCAAACAAAAACTTTATTATTATTATTATTATTATTATTATTATTATTATTATTATTATTATTATTATTTATATTGTTATTATTATTAGTATTTTAAAAATATAAATAAGTATATTATTTTTTAAATTCGTTACCATTAATATTATTAATAATACATATAAATACGTTTAAATAAAAAAAACATTAAAGACATTTTTAATGTGAATATAGAGGGGATGATGATGCTTTAAGCATTCATTTTACATTTGTTGTTATTTTTTCAATTCAAAATACTAACACATAACAGTTTAAAAGAAGTTACATATTTTTGAAATTGTTTATAAATAGTGATTTTACATGATGGACAATCAATATTATAATTAAATTTTTAGTTTTTTTGTTTCCTTATCATTCTAAACTTGTAAGTAGGCAATATATATATATATATATATATATATATATATATATATATATATATATATATATTTATATATATATATATATATAGAGAGAGAGAGAGAGAGAGAATCGATTTTGGGTCCACAACTAAGATCAAATCAAGATCATGATTGAGTCGATTACCACATGTATTAGTATGTGAGCGTGTGTTATGTGTGTATTTCTTTTTTGTAAGTATTTGAATTACTAACATGTGTGTTGACCTTTTTCATTATTTTATTCATGTGGATTTTTGAAAACATAACAAATACAGTGTGATAAAAAAAAACATTTCATATTACTTTTTATTAAACAATATATTGTAATTAATACTTTTAAATTTTGATACAAGCTACCTATGTAGATGTTGTAATGAAAATGTTGGATTTGAAAGAAATTCTTCTACCTTAAACAATTTTATAAACAAAGTTGGAAATCCTTCTATCTTAAACTATTTATAAACAATTTTACAAATAGGCAACTTCATTTAAATTGTTAAGTGCTAATATTCATAATTGAAAACAATAATAACAAATGTGAAATTGACACATACAAAGTGAGAATACACAAGCATACATTCATGATTTCAATGTTTAAATCATCACCATCCCCTCCATCGTCATCCTTAAGAAAATGTCTTTAATATTCTTTTTTTATTTAAACGTATTTATATGTATTATTAACAATATTAATAATAACGAATTTAAAATTTTTGATACTTATTTATATTTTTAATAAAATAATAATAATAATAATAATAATAATAATAATAATAATAGAAATGTTTTTGTTTGAAGAAAAAGACAAAATTGCAAAAATGGTCCCTGTGGTTTGTCAATTTCTGTGGGTAAGGTTCAAAAAAAAGTTTATTAGCAAAAAAGATCCCTATATGATGGTTTTGTTGCGGTTTTGGTCCCAACATCGTTAAGTTTAACAACATGACTGTTAACTTTTCGGAAATGATACATTTACCCCTGGGACCATTTCTGCAGTTTTATATTTTTTTACCAAACTACAAAGACCAATTATGTAATTTTTCTTTTTCATTTAATTGAATTATTATATATTAATTATTTTAATTACTTTTTTCTTTTTAATTTTTTTCTTATTGTATCATTTTTTTACTTGATTATTATATATTAATAAATATTATTTTTAATATATTATATTTATATATTGATAAATATTAATTTTATTATTATTTTTTTTAAATTGTTTTTTAATTTCTTCTTTATTGTATTAGTTCTTTTTTATTAAATTATTATATATTAACAAATATTATTTTTAACATATAATATTTATCTATTAGTAAGTATTATTTTATTGGATTATTAATTTCAATTATTTATTTTTTTAAAACTTTTAATTGCTTTAATTCTTTTTATTAGATTATTAATTTTAATTTATTATTTTTATTTATAATAAATAATATTTATTTAATTGTTTTTATTTTATTTTAATTTATTTTTTTATTGTTTTAAATAAAAATACCAAACATTCTGGGTCAGTGCCTCAATTCGTTGCATTTTACTACCTTCCGTCGTCGTATTATCTCGCTGTAAATCATCGATCATCGATTACAGTCGTCATTCTCGACGAAAACTACACCAGTTGACTACCCACACAATGTGAAATAAACCCCATAAAGCATACTTCCTCCAGCCGACCATTCATTACAGATACCATCATTGATGAAGACAATGTTAGATCGATGGTTTTCAAACCACCATAGCCACCATAGGTGGTGACAAAGTTATAGAACTCGTTATTCGGTACTCGTTCGATCGACCGCCGAGTAATCAATCCTCAGATTTGGCCAACCCGAAACCGAAAAAAACCGAATCCGAAAAAACCAAAACCGAAAAAAACCGAAACCGAAAAAACCGGGTACCTATAGGTCGGTTTCGGTTTGAATATTTAGATATCCGCGGATACCCAAACCGAACCGCCATATATATATATATATATATATATATATATATATATATATATATATATATATATATATATATGAGATTGGGTTATATTAATATATTTGATTGTAATTTAAACATCAACAACTAACTATCTTTAACCGTAAATCAAATATATTATGTTTTGTTATTCGTAAATCTAGAAAATCTAGAAGTGAAGTTGGTTTTATAATATCAAATTAATTATCCTTCATAACCAAAGAATTAGTTTGAGGCCACATGCAAAAAAAACAAGAATTAATAAATATTAAATATCGATATATCAAAGAATTGATGATTGGTTTTATAATATTAAAGAGTTGGTTTATTAGCAAGCACTGATTTTTTTTTCTTTATTTTGTGAGTTTTTTATTTTTAGAAAAAAATTATTTAAAATGGAGTTTGTAGTTTTGATTGATTATTATTTTTTATATTTAACGGATACCCGTGAACCGAACCGTGGTTACCCACCTTTATACGGTTCGGTTCGGTTAGGTTTTTTAGCAATTCGGTTCGGTTACGGTTAGTGCTAGCAAGGTACCCGCCCCGTTGTCACGGTTTATAATTTTTTTGCTATCCGATCTGAACCGCCTTGTGAACACCCCTAGCGGTGTTGTCCAAAACATGTTATCTTCCAAATATTTCAAATAAATTAGAGAATGTGGGGTTGGTGAGATTTTTTTGGTATTTTTATTTGAAACAATAAAGAAAGAAATTAAAAAAAATAAAAACAATTAAAAAATATTATTTATTATAAATAAAATTAATAAATTTAAATTAATAATCCAATAAAAAGAACTAATGCAATAAAAAAATTAAAAGATATTAATTAAATAAAATTAATAATCCATTAAAGGAACACTTACTAATAGATAAATATTATATGCTAAAAATAATATTTTTTTAATATATAACAATCTAATAAAACAATTAATGCAATAAAGAAGAAATTAAAAAAAATCAATTACAAAGTTAATAATAAAAAAAGTAATATTTATTAATATATAAATATAATATATTAAAAATAATAGTTATTAATATATAATAATCCAATCAAAAGAATTAACGAAATAAAAAAATAAAAAAAAATAATTAAATGATTGTGATAATCCAATAAAATAACACTTACTAATAGATAAATATTATATGTTAAAAATGATATTTATTAATATATAATAATCCAACAAAAAAGAATTAATACAATAAAGAAGAAATTCAAAAAAAAAATTAAAAAAAGTTAATAATAAAAAAAGTTATATTTATTAATATATAAATATAATATATTAAATATAATATTTATTAATATATAATAATCCAATAAAAAATAATACAATAAAAAAAAAAGTTAAAAAGAAAAAAGTAATTCAATTATTTAATAAATCAATAAAATGTAAAAGAAAAATTGCATAATTGGTCCTTGTTGTTTGGTAAAAAGATAAAACTGCAGAAATAGTCCCAGGGGTAAATCCGTCATTTGCCAAAAGTTAACAGTCATGCTGTTAAACTTAACATGCTGTTAAACTTAACGAGGTAGGGACTATAACTACAACAAAACCATCAATTAGGAACATTTTTTTTTTGTTAATAAACGTTTTTTTGAACCTCAAATCACAGGGACCCATTTTGCAATTTTGTCACTATTAAATTAAAAGTTGTTAAAACTTGATGTAACAGTAGCCGACTGAGACGGAGACGTGTTATGATATAAGTGGACAGAATTCTATTGCAAGACCCACGACTTAATAGAAGTATCGACGGGTCCCTGTGGGCCACAAAAAGGTACACTCCCTTTATGGAAACGCAAAAGATCCCTTTGAGTTATGACCTTATTCCTCAATATTGTTGGTTGTGAATTACTACAACTACCTTTAAGAAATACCTTAAAAGTAAACACACATAGACAATATGTTTCCTTGTATTTGGATTTTATTATATTAAAAATCACAAAATTCGTGATTTTGTATCATTATAACTCTCAAATAATGTCAAAAAAACAAACAATGTGGTACGAGTAATAAATATGAGCATCCTTTCTTTCATTTTTTATAACTAGCATGAACATATAAAATTTGTTAATATAGACATATGAGTTGAATAAATATTCGTTCTTTTTAGAGTCGTAATTATTTATAAATTTCGTAGTATGTAATTGATTTTTTATCTCTGTTATTGTATGATATTGCGTCATATTGACGTGTTTTATAATTGTTTTATTGTTGTGTAATAGCAAATTAATGCATAGATAAGAGAAAAAAAATGCTAAATCGAAACTATAAAAGATTAAAAGTACTTTCTTGTTGAGTTGTTTATTATACTGTCCTATTTTATTTAATTTTATTTTTTAATTATATATTATAATAGTGTAATTCAAACTCTTTTCCAATCTAAATATACTACAATTTTTATTGTTCTAATTAGATTTTCAAAATAAAAAACTTCTATTCATTAAAAAAAAAAACTAATTTCTCACTCTTCCATCTATACAATCTAACCCAATCTTATTTTTTATGAAATAAATACAATTAGTATAATTTATAAGTATTTTATCCTATAAATATTATACGTAAATATGAAACAGATAAAAATATGATCACAAGTAATCTACGATAAAATATATAAAATCAAAAGATATCTCAGCCCATTTTTTATCCTATCTTAAATCATAATTGATTTTCATTCAATGGTAGAATATAAAAGTTATAATAAAATTTTCTATACGAATTGAATATTGAAGAATAGTCAAAATAATTTTTTCAAATACACTGGTAGATTATATTTTAACTTGTCTCAAACAGAAAACTACTTGATCCTTTAAATATTAAAATACAACACAAACTTGGTTTGATGCAAAAACTTTGGTCGATTGTTTTTGTTTATTTCCCTTTATTTCAATCTTTTCTTCACGACCGAATAGGTAAAGAATTTACCGATGGGTATAGCCTAAGTGTCATGTAAATTAAATATGTATCTTAATGTTTATTTTTGCAACCAAAGTATAGATTTAACGATTTAAAAGGTAAATTGGATTTTCTAACACTAATTACACATATACACCAATGCATGAGTTGTATTCATTTTGTCATATTGATGTTGGTTGAAAATCAACGCTCCAAAACGATCTATTTATTATTTGCGTAAAAAAAAAAAAAAAAAAAAAAGTGACATGTCACGCCTATGATAAATATAAAGATGGATAAACGTGAAGAAAGGAAAATAAGATGCATATAACTTTGTGTACTTAACGTATTTACTATTTAGTAAATAAATATAAAAATTTGATGTTAGTGAAACGTCTAGCCAAGGATTTTAGAACTTTCTTTTTAAAAAGCCACAAAAATAAAGGTTTTTTTCGTTACCACTGATCAAAGCTTATTGTTGCTAGTTTTAGTAATGTGTGTTACAAAAGCACACACTATCCGATTGTTATTTTTTTTTGTTCTTGTTATTTTGAGTAATTCGAAAGAATTATGAATAAATTCAGCAAGTTTGAAAAATATAAGAATTGAAATATCTTTAAAAAGGGATGAAACTGATTTTATATCTTCGAAGAAATCTTGGAGTTTCTTGTGTTTATCGTAAACGTTTTTCAAGGTGATATGAAGCTAATGATTTGGACTTTCGTATTTGTGTATAATTATGTTAAGAGTACTCTTATGTTTAAATATAAATTGTTAGTACACAAGAGTTGATTATGAAAATTGAAAATACCCCCTTCATACGACCCTCTAGCTTTTAGATACCAAAAGTCTAATTTGTCCTTCCATTTAATCGGTTTTACTACAATTTCTTGATTTAAGTTAACATCATGAGTAATATATAGATTTAGTCCTTGCAGATTGATCCAATCTATATTTTGGTCTAATTTTTGAAAAATTGATATGACTAGTGGTTTCCAAATCTTGCACCTAGTGAGCCTGTGAGGTGCTGTTAACGTATATATTGCTCTGATACGTACATGTGAATCGACTAAAACCCCTCCTTTGGATTTCTTATTATGTTTATTTTTAATTAAGGGATGTCCCCCACCACTACCATTACAACAACCACCACCACTAATACATACACCACCACCATTTACTTCCGCCACAAAACCAACCACTAACCACCGTCAAAAATACAGATTTTTGGAAAGATACAAAATAGAACGTCTAAAGCAAAATAGAATAGAAATGACTAGTCTTATAATATAGTTGAAACAAAACACCTAACCTTTTTTTTTTCGAGTGATCATGTGATAACTTTTTGTTCTCACACCGAAACCAGCTACCAACCACCACCATCGTCGGTACCAATACCATCACATCGCCCCCACCACTACCACCCACCGTCAAAAGAAAACCAACCATCATCGACACCATCATTAATACCATCACCACAACCAAATGGAAATTCGTAAATCTAAATTCAAAATCAATGATGACGGTTGAAAAGGGACTAAGAGGTGTTCGTTGTCTATAAGGTAGAAATATATAGTATAATGGTGACATTAGACAACCACATGTATGTTGGAATACAAATATTCAATGATAGGGGAGGTGGTAGTTGTCAGAGGCAAGAGAAACATAGTAAATCCAGCGGGTTCTAATGTTGAAGATAAGAGGTGTAACATCCCAAAAACATAGTAAAATTTCAAAAAAGGATAAACCATTTCCCATAAAACATAAGTCATAAAAATGTTGTCTCACAACCATATCATAAAATTAGAGTATTAAAACATAATATCTCTCAAAAACATTTCAACCGCTGGATGAAGTGTACAGTCAACCCTTTGCCTTCCTCCGGTCATCTGAAGTACCTAAAATATTTAAATCTACAACTATGGTCAAAGCATAGTGAGTTCCCCAAAATACCTCACACAACAATACACATACAATGCATGCACACATGAGTCTTCAGTCTGACTGGACTACCTTGCAAGGCCTATAGTACACATGGACCACTCTCCTGAGCCTACAAAAAAGGGGTTGGATCGCTCACCTCGGGCCTACATTATCAACTGGATCGCCTGGGTATCTTGGCCTACAATACCGAGCAGGACCGCCTCAACCCAACCGAAATATGTTGACATATGAAAATAAACAAATAATAACCAGCAAACACATGTAATCATAACAGATCTATCAGGCTAACAGATCACTACATCATAACAATATTCTACACGGAAGGATACATACTATAATACCTATCTTTCATAACCATGTATCAATTTAGAAGATATAGAATGATATAAAGCGAGTAGGGGAAATAGAGTATGGAGTTATTTCAATTTGAGAAATTCTATTTAGCAAAATATGATTAAGTAATGTCATAGAGCTTGTTGAGAGGTCTCCGTGGATATAAAGATCGTCAAAAATGGAGTGCATATGAGAAAGTTATGGTCGTTTGAAGTTTACATGAAAGTATGTTGCTATTTTGAGAAAGTCAATGAAAGTCAAGTCAATGGTCAACTTTTGACCATCAGAGCGTGAGGATATGTTTCTCACAACGTGAGATGAGACAAGTCATTGGGACACTTGGCGAAAGAGTGTGACACATGGTGAGAGAGCATGACATGTGGCAGAACCAGGTCTAGACGCATCTCACGACATGAGATTAGTACGCTCACGATGTGAGCAAGCCCAAAGTATAAATATGAGTGTTTTTGAGTCATTTGAGAGAGCTTTAGATACGTTCTACTGAGGTGCTGTTGGGAATCATGTATGAGACATTATACTGGAGAAGTTATATTGATATACAGGCGATACGGGGCCAAGTATGAGATCTGTTAAGGTATATTTACCCTGTTAATTAGTAATTTCAATATTAGATTATTTATAATAGTTGATAAACCCAAGTATATTATGGATATCTGCGATATGATGTTGTTAGAAAACCCATTAGTTAGAAGAGTGAGTAAATCTTACGGTTAAAGATTTAGTTGAGACTGTAAGGGTTATAAACCATGATATTTGAGAAATACCCATTATGATATATTTAACTAATGTAACGCCCGTAGATTAGGGCTAGTCAATTTAGAGACGATAAGGGTCAAAAATGAATTTTTGATGAAAGATTATTTAGAATGAATAATCTTAACTAAGTTATAGTATATGTTAAAAGGATTTCGTACATATAAAGAACGCCGAAATCCGAGTTATAACGAAGAAGTTATGACCTGTCGAAGTTTCGCGACAGAACCGACACGACGCTGAATGACGTAAAAAGTGAATTTACATTAGAGCGATATTTAGCCTTAGTAATATAAACCAAAGTCGTAGAGTTCGTTAAACCGTGAGCGTAAATAAAAAGAATGTCCAAATCTGACTTCGTATGAGGAAGTTATGATTTTTCTAAGTTTCGACTTAGCGGTATGCAGCCCGAATACTTGATTTGAGATCGAGCGGTTTTTAGCCGAAACAATCAAAATGAGAATCGAAGATCTTGTTGATAGTAGTGCAACGGTAAAAACACAGACAAAAACGGACGTCGGATGAAGAAGTTATGAATTTATAACGGAGTTTTCTTGTTCCGGCTTACTAAAAATAAATAATAAAAATAAAGTCAAAATTATTCGACGGAGTCTAAATGAAAGTTGTATAGCATAGTCTCACCTACACGTGAATATAAAGAACGTCGAAAACAGAGTTCGTATGAGAAAGATATGAATTTTTGAAGTTTATTAAATAATTAAAATATTAAATTTAATAGATGTTGAGGGCTGCCGAGTTTTGGTGCTCCATTCTTCCCTTTCTCTCGCGTTTTTACATCGTTTTGCATGCAAGAAATACCCCGAAGCCGTGGTATCATTCCCGTGACCCGAAGCAATTCCCGAAGCCCCGAAGATCCCGAAAAGTGAAATTCTCGAGCTGAAGCTCTGCCCGCGAGAAGCCCGATTTTTGTGAAGATCTTCCAGATCTACCGAAGAATACTACTTTTACAAGCCGTAGTGCTGTCCGATCTTCTGATCAAGTGAGTGTGTAGTTACTTTCTTCTAACACATAAATATAAAGTCTTAGCTATGAAATACGTGCTATGTGTTATATATTATTTGTCTATTTGAGATGGGCTTGGAATTGATGTTTTTATACGTGTGTTAAATGATTTAAACTGTGTTTGTATTTATATCTACAAAGAAAATGTTGGGTAGAACATGGGTAGATGGAATAGTAGGTGTCGATGCAACTTCGTGCCAATTGAGTAAGCCTTGGTGACGATGCGACTTCGTGCCTATTTGATAAACCTTGGTGACGATGTGACGTCGTGCCTGTTGTGTAAACCTAGGTGACTATGAGACGTAGTGCCTATTGTGTAAACCTTGGTGACTATGACACGTAGTGCCAATTGTATGAACCCTGGTGACTATGTGACGTAGTGCCTGTTGTATAAACCTTGGTAGCAAATGGGCTTTGTGCCAGTTCCTTAGATAAATCCTTAGGAATGAATGAATGAAGGATAGTTGGTTCTTAGGGTAAACCCTTAAGAAATAAAGGAGTTATGGGGATAGGTATTTGGGTTGATTGTTTGATGATTGAATAATAAATGTATTATTGTGGGTTGAAAACCCTATATGCTCACCAGGCTCCCAAGCCTGACGCACTCAATTTTCTTTGCATTACAGGTAATGACACAAGAGTATAAATTGTTAGACTTGACGAGAGATTTTGGATTATAGATCAGTAGTTAAAAATAACTGTTGTAAGGTCTGTATTGTACTGTTTATGCTTTTGGTCTGTATCGGAACATGACATCCCGAGGTTTTATTATTTAATGAAAATACATTCTCGTGAGAAACGTTGTGATAAATTTTATCATATTTTGTTTTGGGAACAAATTCCGCAACTCTTTTAATCAAAGGATTACTCTGATTTTATTAAACAAAGCATAAACAAATCGGTCTTTTCTGGCCGTGAAAATGGGTATGTCACAACTAATATCTTACGGGTTAATCCTATTATCTTAATATTATGAGATTTGATTATTTTGGTGAGAAGAAGTCCCTGAGTGTAGCTAGTAATGAATTGTGACAAGTTTTGAGAAAACTTGTTATTTAATGATTAGGTGCCACTACATGACGAACTGATAGGCAACGAAGGATTGAATCTGATACTAGAATTAGTCTACTAACTAACCAGGTGAGTAACACTACTCCAACATCCATTAATGTGTATGTGTGTGTGTATATATATATATATATATATATATATATATATATATATATATATATATATGTATATGTATATAATTTATCATTATTGAGTAATAGATTAATATTATAAAGATTGATTATTTTGAGAGATTAATGTATGATACTTTGATTGAAAGATTGACCTTGATCGAGAAATGATTATTAATTGAAAGATGAATTATAAATGAGAGATAGATCCTTGATGAGTTAGATTATAACTGGGAGGTGGATCACCTAAAAATATAGATAATTTATGAGTAATTGCTTGTATTTGATTTATGATATATATGATATCTATGTTATCTATAGTATATGATATATGAAATATATAAAGATTGATTCTACTAAAGATATATTTTATTGAGATAGATATGATTGAGAGACCAATTATAATTAAGAGAGTGATATATATATATATATATATATATATATATATATAGAGAGAGAGAGAGAGAGAGAGAGAATATATAAGAGATTGATTATATTTGAGTGGGATAGATCTTGATAGAGAGAAAGGGGGGTAGTGCTTCCCATTAATAGAAATTGATATTGATAGAGAGAGAGAGATTAACATCAAGAGAGATTATTTATGATAGAGAAAGCTCTTGATAAAGAGATTGGTCATGATTGAGATATATTATGATTCAAAGATTAATTATGAGTGAGGAATTGAGAGATTAATATTGATAGATACAGAGAGAGTGAGATAGATTATGATTAAGAGATTAATTATGAGTGAGGAATTGAGTGATTAATAATGATAGATACAAATATATATATATATATATATATATATATATATATATATAGAGAGAGAGAGAGAGAGAGAGAAAGAGAAAGAGAAAGAAAAAGAGAAAGAGAAAGATTATTACTAAAATAGTTCACACACACGCAGAGAGAGAGAGAGAGAGAGAGAGAGATCATTGTTGAGTAACAGATCATTATTAGAACTGATAAGAGAATATGAGAATACCACCAATAATTGTAATTTATTTGATACATGTTAGTAATAATTACTTGATTGCGATATATGTGATTTATATGATTTATCTGATTATATTATAATAGTTGTTATACACTAAGATGTGAGACTTATGTTGTTATAATGATTTATTTTGCAGGTATATTATTATGATGCCCTGCTCGATCCTGTGCTTGAGGCCAGTACGATCCTTGTAATAACTACTTGTATTCTAGAGTGACAATGTACACCAAAACCTTTGTAAACTTTTTAATGAGAAATGAATTTTTTTTGGTGTACTTGGTATGAAATCCTGGGCGTTACAAGTTGGTATCCGAGCCGTGATTTAAGTGAATTAGGTTCTTATAGTAGATTCCTAATCTTAAACCATAGAGTATAAATGATAATTGATACGATATGTTAATTATGAGTTAGATATATTATTTTATACTTTGGAAATTTTGAGATAAATAAATATATTATAACTTCCCTATAAATTATATTATGATGCCTTATGGAGAGAGTTGTGGAATGTGTTTGTGAGATCCATAGTGAAATACGTAGCGTGATGACCATTGATGCACGTCATAGTGATTCGAGATGCTCGATGCATTTTGATTGCTAATTAGCAATGTAATTTGCTAGTCACTACATGAAGGGAGAGTGATCACAACGTGACCATAAGTAGAATGTTATAATTGACTTGTATAGATCACACCGTGAGGAGAATAAGATCACGACATGACGATTAGATCATCATGATGTTAATAAGATTAAGTCACAATGTGATTATGAGGGTAAATAGATAAAGGTGGTGTACTTAGGATAGTCGCGACACGATGATAGTTTTCCACGACGCGAATAAAATCTTTGCTTTATGGAATTTGATAACAGACTCAATCATTCGCTACCTATAAGCTCGTCATGTGGTAGCACCTACTCATCGCGTCATGGTGAAGGGGTTTCTCGCAACTGATAAGAGGGAGATCATTGTTGAGTGATAGATCATTATTACTGAAAAATTGTTATTTAATGATTAGTGCTACAACATGACGAGATGACAGGCAACAAAGGATTGAATCTGATACTCAAATTAGTCTGCTAACTAGCCAGGTGAGTAACACTACTCCAACATCCATTAATGTGTTATCGGTGACACACCTTACATGATATATATAATTTATCATTATTGAGTAATCAATTAATATTATAAAGATTGATTATTTTGAAAGATTAATGTTTGATTGAAAGATTAATCTTGATTGTGAAATGATTATTAAATGAAAGATGACTAATGAGAGATAGATCCTTGATGAGTTAGATTATAACCGAGAGGTGGATCACCTTAAAATAGAGATCATTTATGAGTAATTGCTTGTATTTGATTTGTGATATATATGATATCTATGTTATCTGTGGTATATGAAATATGTAATATATAGAGAAATGGATTCAACTAAGAGATAGATTTTATTGAGATAGTATTGATTATGATTGAGAGAGAAAGAGAGAGAGAGAGAGAGAGAGAGAGAGAGAGAGAGATTATTTCAGAGAGATTGATTATTATTGAATGGGATAGATCTGGATATAAAGAGAGGGGGTACTTCCTATTAATAGAAATAGATATTGATAGAGAGGGTGATTAAAATCGAGAGAGATAAGTTATGATAGAGAAAGTTCTTAATAAAGAAACTTGTCATGATTGAGATAGATTATGATTCAGAGATTAATTTTGAGTGAGGAATTAAGAGATTAATAATGATAGATACACACACACAGAGAGAGAAAGAGATAAAGAAAGATAGAAAGATTATTGTTGAAATAGATCACAGAGAGAGAGAGAGGGAAAGAGAGAGAGATAGAGAGATATCATTTTTGAGTTACTGATCATTATTGAGTATTAGATTCAATCCTTTGTTGCATATCATCTCGTCATGTGGTAGTACCTAATCATCGTGTCGCAGTGAAGGGGGTTTCTCACAACTGTTTTATCGTCATATCGCCACGTCGTAGGAACTGGTCATGGATAGCTTAACATATTAATCCCTTAATCTATTAAGCCACTCACTTATCTCTTCTAAAAGGCTTCCTTACACCCAGTTATCTCTTGAAAATCTTTGCTTTATGGACATGCATGTCTTGAACCATAGTTTGGTCAAAGATGGAGAAAATGAGGTCAAAACCTCATACATGGGACCAAAACTCTATACAACCTCATATCTGAAACATGAAACTACAAAATGACCTCAAGGATCCATAAAGTTGCCAACTTTATGGAATATATCCGCTCAAACCACCTTAAACATGAAAAAAGTGCATAAAATCTTAAATCTAAAAGGATGGCACATAAAAGGTAGAAACTTGAGGACTTACAAAGTCTAGAATGAATGCAAGGAAGTGATTAGGAGATTTTTTTGTTAGATCTAAGCACCAAGAACACCTTCTTGTTCATTAGTACCAATAAAAAGCTTCAAAAGGTCAACAAGGGAGGTTAGGGTTGCTTTAGGTCGAAAGGGAGGTAGTGGAGGCTGAGGGTGAGCAAACCCTGGCCATTATATCCCTTAAATAGGTCTTAAGACCTGAAAAATTAGGGTTTGCATGTTAGCCATCACCACGTCGTGGCATGGACCTGGTTACTAAAGGGTTTTATAGGTTAGAAAAACAATGTGCTTGCGAAATTTCACTTAACACATAAGGGCACATGTAACCTAAAGGATCTATGTCATAACACTTTGAATGTAACATAATATGAACAAAAAGCTAACATGAACCCTAATGTAATCAAAATACCAAGTTAGGGTTACATACCTTTGATTTGTTGTAGTAAACAGATTACTTCAATTCCTCTTAGTTGTTTTTCTTGGAAAGCTTATCACCAAAAAATGATGCCTCTAATGGCTCACAACCAAACCATAAAACTAGAAGACAAGAGTAGAGAGAAGAGAAGCAAGATAATTTCATGCATGATCCTTTAGCAAGTGAGAACCATGAAATTTGATTCCAAAGGGAAGGTATTTATAGATAGGGGATCTCTAGGATAAACCCTGATTTGAATAATAAAATATTTAGATTTTATCTATTCTAGGCAGTTATCCTTATTAGCTCCAGGAGGCTTCCAGAAACCCTTAAAATCCTTTAAATATCGTCCACCATTGGAACCATCTAGAATTGTCTTTCCTTGCTCAACTATGAACAATTACAATTCAAACATTGCACCTTAAGTTAGTTCCAAGTAATCCCAAATTAATTCCATATTAATTCTGATTAATAATTAATCAATTCTAATTAATTTAACATTAGTTTATTAATCATATAAATTAACAAATTGTAGTAAATGAAAAGTGTCCCCTAGTCAATCCGATCAGATGTATCTTTCCGAAGAGTAGTTTTCGAGATAAATAGATTTCTGAGACGATGTTGTTTCAGAGTTTAGTCAATGTGCTCTAATATAAGTGAAATTACTTGTTTGTTGTTTACTGTTCGTAATTTAGTAACATACAACCGACAAGATCAACATCGACGACTGTGTCAATTTGTTGATCTTCAGTCCATGCGCACTTTATCTATAAGTTGTCTTTAGTAACTCTTTGACTATAAAAAGAGTGTCAAACTTTGTAATATGTGTGCAACTCCATAACAACTTCACTTCTATCAAATAAAGAACTATTTAGTTAATCATTTCTCTCTAACATTCTTCTTGTTTGTATTTACTTTTCACTGCTCATACTTTATATTCATTGTCTTAAGTACTTTGTTGAGTTATTTACTTCAAGGCTTGACTGGTTTATCTAGATTTGACCGGATCTTTTATTATAAGTAATCATTGACGTTAAATTAAATCAAGTTTTGAGTTTTCAAACCTTGTCTGCACACATCATTGAACTCAAAATTGGTATCAGAGCCTAAAATGGCTGTCCTTTGAATCCATAAGAACATAGCATAGTTGGTTAAAGATTGCATTGGTATCTCAATCATTTCTATGTTCACGATAAAATTTATTGTATATACCACTTCAACTCTAATATCTAAACATCAATGGATACTTCTAATCAATCTCAACAAATGTATTCAATGCAAATCGAAAATAGCATGGGTTGGCCATCTCATGCTTCATTGCTAGTTGTTGAAGAGCATGATCACTGGAAAGTCATAATGGAGAGATTTTTGGTTGGCAAAGAAAAAGGTGAAGAAATATGGAGGTCAGTGAAAGAAGGTCCTCATGTTCCTGTTAGGCAAATGGTCAGAGATGTTGTTGCTACTCTCATGGGACAAGAAGAGCTCCGGTCAGCACCTCTAACTGCAAATGACGTCGAGAAACTCCATCTAGATCATATTGCTTTTTCCGAAATGGTGTTTGGTGTTCCACCATCTCTTTTTGAGCACATTAAGTTGTGTAAATCTACAAAAGAGATTTGGGATACATTTCAAGATTTGTTTGAAGGATCATAAAATATGAAGGACAAGCATCTGACATTTGTGGGCAAAAGTTATTATATATACCATCTATCAAAGTAAATAGGGATGGGCACTGCGAAGAGGGCGACAAGAATATATAGCACAATGCACTAAGCCCAAAGGCAAGAAACAGTCTGAGAGAAGCGGTCATGGCACTAGCTGAAGCGATAACATGGAAAGTCTAGGAACAAGACGCCTCGGTAGTTGTGAAGCAAGTCATGTGGATGATAACGATAACAACAAATAACGATGAAGAGGACATTAGGGCCACAAAAAGAAAGAAAGACGAGGACAACAAATAACGATCAAAAGGAAAGTTGTAGAGGACAACAATATCTACACAGATATATAAGATTCGTTGAAAATGAAGTTCATATGGAAGAGTTATAGAATTTCAAAGTTGAACATTTACCGTCACGCGCACTTGCGCGTAGTGCACCGTGCGTATCCGACAGTTGATACGCCTGGATATAGAGTGATGTGGAACGCGAAGAGAGCGACATGTGGAAGCATCCTACGGTTCATGCGCATTTATAGGGTGCACACTCCAAAACAGTAAGCTTCAGAAGATCAGTTCCTTACCCCTCTCATTCGTTCTCTCTCTCTGCTTTGATATGTGTGCCACTACCCCGAATGTCTCTAGAAGTGTTGACTTTTTGATTTCTACTACAACAACATTTTCATAACTCACAGGTGAATTCATGACCCTATTTTCCAAACCTTTTTTTAAGGGGGGGGGGGGGGTGGAATACATGTTAAAAGTACAACTATACATAGTTTTTACTAACCATAGTTAGATAATTATGCTCATAACATTATGATGATAATATGCCTAGTATATACTTTGCCCAAACTCTTTAGCTAATATTACGCCTAATTGTTATACTTATTAATACAAGTAGATACGATTATACCTACTCGATACGCTGGCCAGTTGCCAGGAAACACTGAAACTTTCGTTGCTATTATAGCCACTCTTTGGATAAAGCTTAGTACCTTGTGTTACTCTACCCAAATACACAGCTACGCAAAACACGCTAATTATATATATACACGTATCAGATAAACAATATATATATATATATATATATATATATATATATATATATATATATATATATATATATATATATATATATATATATAAGTAAAAACGTATGAACACAACGGGAATAACAACACGACCGACCAGGGGAGTCCCCCATGACAAGAGTTAGATAAGACGCGATTCACCAACACGCTGAAAGATTTTCAGATACCTCTCGTCTTATAATCATTAAATCATATGTGAGCGAGAGAGATATGTATTGTAATGCCCGGGTTTCGGGGCTAAGCATTTTTGGGCGATGTAATACTCTAGGTCAACTATTGTAACTCTTTTTGAAGTAATAAAGATGAAATATTTGAATTCTATGTGAATTATGTGTATTTGTGTGCTTATTACTTAATTATAAAGATATAATTAATAAAGAATAAAAATAAGCGTCAAAATTAAAGTGTGAGATAAGAACGATATCTTTACGTAAAGTTGTAGTGGTCGAAACAAGGATTCCGGGGATATAAAGAACACCGAAATCCGAGTTATAACGAAGAAGTTATGACCCGTCGAAGTTTCACGATAGAACCGGCACGACACCATGAAACATAAAATAGTGAATTTACGATAGATTACTTTTTGGCCTTAGTGATCCAAATAAAAGTCGTAGAATATGTTAATCTGAGAGCGTCCATAAGAAGAACGCCTAAATCTGACTTCGTATGAGGAAGTTATGATTTTTCGAAGTTTCGGCTTAGCAATGTACGACCCGAAACTCGAATTTTAGTTCGAGCGGTTTTTGGCTTACATGATCTAAATGAGAGTTGAATATCTCATTAATAGGAACTCAATGATACAAATACAGATGAAAACGGAGTCCGTGTGGAGGAGTTACGAATTCTTCGCGGTCATTTAACAGCCTAAACTCCTCCTGCTATTAAATTTAAGATCGTTCGAGAATTAGCCAACGGAGTCAAAATTAAAGTTGTAGATCTTATTTTTACCTACACGTGGATATAAAGAACGTCAAAAACGGAGGTCGTATGCGAAAGTTATGAATTTTTGAATATCGGCTGATTTCCACCCTGTGTGCGATGCCACATGTCAGCACCAGGCTGTGCCTGGCTGTACCCAGCTGGCCACAACGTGGGCATCAAATGGCCATGACATGGGAGCCTATTCAGCCTCCTATAAATAGAGACGCCCCTCTCCTTCATTCCTCACACCTTAACCCTTCATTCTCTTCTTTATACTCTCTCTCTCTCTAAGCCCTAAAACCCCCCGAAAATCCTAGGGAACCCCCTACCACGAGGTGGAAGCCCCAGAGTGCCCGATGGCCCCGAGAAGAAGAGCCTTTTGGCTCGGAAACGCTGCTCCAGCGAAGCCCGGTTTTGAGTAAAACCCGTTGTAAGTGAGATATGCCTAACCTATCTTTAGTATAGCTTATGTTTTAATATAGTAATATTATTAGGAACTTATAATAAGTACTTGGGCTATTATTATGGGTTATATAAGTATTGTTTAACGCTTATATAATAGTAATAATAGTTAGACTATTAATTAGTCTCGGTGAATATTAAACTAAACCCTAGTGGTAATGATACTAGGTTTTTGTCGAAGGAAAAATATTTTAAAGAAGTAACGAAGCGCTGTCTGAATTCAGAATCACCACCTTTTCAGGTGAGTGCATAGTTACTTTCAACTTACACATAGATATGAAGTATTTTATATAAATTACGTGTTGTATGTGCATATTATCTGTATACTTGTTATCTATGCTGGATAAACAATTTTATACATGTTTTAAATGATTTAAACTGTATATGTATTTTATATCTACAAAATGTATTGGGTAAAACATGGGTAGATATAATAATTTTTGTGTGACAAAATAAAATGATGAGAGGCCTCGTTATAGATGTTATTGATGATCCAGTCATCTAGCGTAGTATAGATGACGACCACAGACTATTCTAGACAGTCTAGTGGAACACTAGCAGGCTTGCAACCTGTAGGTGTTTATTTGAACTGTGTGCTCACCAGGTGTACTCCATCCCCCACATGGTTGCCTTAAGGACATTTATTGCTGAGGAATCCCCTTAGCAGTAGTGTCCATCCCAATGAAAGTCCTTAGACTAGGTCTCTTGTGTTAGATGTTTTAGGGACGTAAAGTGAGGATAACGGGAACGGGTAATCGGGTTTGTTTGGTTTGATAAAGTTAACAAACTTATTTATTGTGGGTTGAAAACCCTATGTGCTCACCAAGCTCCTAAGCCTGACCCACTCAGTTTCTTGTATTACAGGTAGTGGTGCATGAGCATAGATGTGATGTCTTGGGATGAGAGATTAAGGGATTTTAGGCCTGTAAATACGGAATAATGTAGTAAGGCCTATGTTGTATTGTTTATGCTTATGATCTGTATCGAACATGACATCCCGAGTCTTTTTAATGAAACACATTTCCATGGAAATGCTTTTGATAAATCTTTATCATATTTTTTTTGGGACAAATTCCGCAACACTTTTATTTAAGATGTTACTCTGATTTTCAAACAAAGCATAAACAAAATCGGTCTTTTCTGGCCGTGAAAATGGGGATGTCACAGTTGGTATCAGAGCATTAGTTTAAGCGAACTAGGAATGTTTAGGATTTCTAGACTTAAACTTAGAATGCTAAGCGATGATTGTGAGATGTGAGCACTACTTTATTTTAGGAATTATGCCTAAAATGCATTTATGTGCTAAATGCTTTGTGCCTGATATGTTGTTAATTGTTCGGATGTATGGTTTGTTGCCGACCGAATCTGGAAACCTTATGTGTTTAGGATTCTAAACGTACGACTACGATATTAGAACTAACATGTAAACATTTCGGAGTGATAAGGATGATTTAAACGTCAGTCCTAAATAAAGATCTAAATTCACCCAATTTGGTGTATAGATCAAGACGGCAAGGACCCATAGCGGAAACGTGAATGCAAATGGGAACCGAGATCAACCCCCAGAGATACAGCAAATACCAGTCGTAGTAGAAGTTGCACCTGAGCCAATCACCATGGCTAGAGTACAAGCCATGATGCGGGCTATGTTAGCTGAACAAAGGGAAGAAATGAGGTGGATGATGCAAGAGAATAGGGATGAATCCACCGTGCCCGTTGTGCAACAGGATCCAATTCCTAAACAATCGGAGGAAGGAAACTATAGTAGGTCAGTGGGCCAAGCTGATCCGCCAGTTAATAGGAGAAACGACCAAGATGATGTAGTCGAGAGAAACGGATGCAAGTACATGGATTTTCTAGACTTGCAACTCATCGACTTTCACTAGAAAGGAAGATCCAATCGGAGTCATGGATTGGATCTCAGTAATGGAGTTAGCCTTTATGACATGCAGTTGCAGAGGCAAGCTGGAAACCATCTTTGCAGTGCATCAGTTTCGAGGAGGCGCTGTGCGTTGGTGGAATAACCTGGGGAAGACTTTAAGCCCCAACGAGCGCCAGCAACTGACATGGGAAAAGTTTTTGGTGCAATTCAAACGAAAGTATTGCTCAGCTCAAAACTTACTCGAGCTAGAGAACCAGTTCCTGACTCTGAAGAAGGGAAGCATGTCAATCGATGAATACACGAACAACTTCACGTAAAAGATGGAGTTTTCTTTGCGTCTTGTCCCGGATGAGCTGAAAAAGATCAAAAAGTACGCTAAGGGACTCCCATGGGAGTACGCGGTGCCAGTGCATCAGGCACATACTCTGGAGGCAGCTATCTGGACTGCCAAGTCTGTGGAGGATATGATTAAGGGAAGAGCTGCCAGCAAGGTTGAGGTTGGCGAGAAGAGGAAATTTGAAGGGTCTGCTAAAGCCAACAAAAAGAAGAGCAAGTTCGGTTCAAAGAAGTTCGGGGGAGGAGGAAATGAATCAAAATGGTGCGAGAAGTGAAAGAAGAAGCACTCGGGAAAATGTAGCGAGGAAGTAACCTGCTACAAGTGTAGGAAAATGGGGCACTATGCCAATGAGTGCACCATCAACAAGAGTGTGTGCTCCGAGTTCCGTGAAGAAGGGAACATCGCCAAGGATTGCCCGAAGAAGAAAGACGCGACAAGGCCTAACATTACACCAAAGCCGAAGGTGAGAGCCTTCCAGACGACGCTCGAGGCTGCAAAGGAGGCAACAGACGTCGCTTCGGGTACCTTTCTTGTAAATGGTTTGCCTGACAATATACTATTTGATTCCGGAGCCAACTAATCCTTTGTGTCGTGTAAACTTGGTGGGAAACTAACATTACCTGTAGAAAAACTTGATAATGCCCTGATTGTAGAAGTTGCCGGTGGCAAGTTCGTACCGGTTAGTAATCGTATTAAGAACGTAGTCATCGACCTAAATGGAAATGAATTCCACGAAGAGTTTTTGCCGATAGAGTTGAACGGTTTTGACATCGTTTTGGGGATGGATTGGCTTAGCGCCAACGATGTCGAGATATTATGTCGAAAGAAGATAGTTAGGGTAAATCCCCCTGGAAAGGAGTCATTTATGGTGTATGGGGACAAACGCAGAGTGAATTCTGGAATCATCTCCCTGATGAGAGCTAGAAAATGTTTATCCAAAGGATGTGCATCATATTTGGCATTTGTGATTGATGCAAAGAAGGAAAAGAAGGAGGTGCAGAATATACCGGTCGTACGCGATTATCCGAAAGTCTTTCCCAAAGATCTTCCCGGATTACCACCTGATAGACAAGTGGAGTTTTGGATAGACTTGTTACCAAGTACAACACCAATAGCAAAGGCACCTTACCGATTAGCACCGACGGAGATGAAGGAGATTATGACGCAACTTCAGGAATTGTTGGACAATGATTTCATTCGACCTAGTTCATCACCCTAAGGAGCTCCGATGTTGTCATGAAGAAGAAGGACGGAAGCATGACAATGTGTATAGACTACCATGAGCTTAATAAGGAAACGGTGAAGAAAAAGTATTCATTGGCAAGGATTGATGACCTATTCGATCAACTGCAAGGTTCGAGCTGTTTCTCAAAGATCGATCTTAGGTCAGGATACCATCAGCTGAAGGTGAGAGAGTAGGATATTGAGAAGACTGCATTCAAAACTAGATATGGACACTACAAGTTCTTGGTAATGTCATTCCGACTAACCAATGCTCCAGCAACATTCATGGATTTGATGAACAGGGTTTGTAAACCATTCCTCGATAAATCCGTGATAGTGTTCATCGACGAAATTCTGATCTACTCGAAATCCAGGAGGAGCATGGCAAGCATATACGGGAAGCATTAGAAGTGCTAAAGAAGGAAAAGCTATATGCAAAGTTCTCCAAGTGTGATTTTTGGATCCGAGAAGTCCAATTCTTGGTTCACGTGGTTAACCAGGAGGGAATAATGGCTGAACCAGCAAAAATAGAAGCTATAATGAAGTGGGAACGTCCAAAGAGTCCCACGGAGATTTGAAGCTTTCTTGGATTAGCTGGATATTACCGATGATTTATCCAAGGCTTTTCTTCGATAGATGCTCCATTGACAACTTTGACCTACAAAGGAGCCACATATACATGGAGCGAGAAACACGAAGAGGCATTCGAGAAGCTATAGAAGAAGTTATGCGAAGCACCGCTACTATCTCTACCCGATGGAGTTGAAGACTTCGCGGTATACAGTGACGCATCTGGAGTCGGGTTGGGTTGTGTTCTGACCCAAAGAGAAAAGGTGATAGCATACACTTCTCGACAATTGAAAGAGCACGAAAAGAACTACCCCACTCATGATCTGGAGTTGGCAGCGGTAGTATTTGCCTTAAAGATATGGAGGCATTACCTCTATGGCACGAAGTGCAAGATTTTCACTGATCATAAGAGTCTCCGGTATCTCTTTAATCAGAAAGAATTGAACATGAGGCAACGACACTGGCTAGAACTACTCAAGGACTATGACTGTGAGATACTTTACCACCCCAGTAAAGCAAATGTTGTTGCTAATGCTCTCAGTCGAAAAATGAACCTTGAGAGAAAAAGGCCAAGATTGAGAATAGAATTTGTCTCGACGATTGTGGAAAGTATCGGGAAAGCTCAAGAAGAAGCTTCAGAAAAGGGTGACCGAAAAGAAGAATGTTTGGGAAAAACATTGGTGTTCGGTACAAACCGTCAAGGACTGAAGGTGTTCCAAGATCGGATTTGGGTACCTAGGACAGGAGGAATAAGAGACCTTCTGATGGAAGAAGCGCACAAGACCATGTACTCGATTCATCTCGGCAGCACTAAAATGTATAGGGACCTAAAACCCTACTACTAGTGGCCGACGATGAAGCTTGATGTTGCGAAGTATGTGGCCGAGTGTGTGACATGTGTGAGAGTTAAGGCACAACATCAGAAACCGTATGGGAGTTTAGAACCTTTACCTGTAGCCATGGGTAAATGGGAAGACATCACCATGGATTTTGTGACTAAACTGCCAAGGACAAATAACGGACACGACATGATTTGGGTGGTCGTGGATCGTTTCACTAAGAGTGCACACTTCATAGCAGCCAACGAGAAGTGGTCTATGGATAAGCTTGCAAATGCTTACGTGAAAGAAATTGTAAGACTTCACGTTGTATCGGATCGTGATAGTCGTTTCACGTCGAGGTTTTGGAGGATTCTACAAGAGGAACCAGGTACGAAGTTGTGTCTGAGTACAACTTACCATCCGTAGACTGATAGTCAGAGCGAAAGAACGATTCAAATGCTTGAAGATATGCTGAGAACATGTACCGTTGAGTTCCAAGGTAACTGGGATGAGCACTTACTTCTGGTAGAATTTTCCTACAACAATAGTTTTCACTCGAGCATCAAGATGGCTCCCTACCAAGATTTGTACGGACAGAAGTGTCATACGCCATCTTGTTGGCTTGAAGTCAGAGAGAAGCAGTTTATGGGCCCCGAGACTGATGAGAAGTTGAAAGTGATTAGGGAAAGGATGTTAGCAGCTCAGGATCATCAGAAGAGCTATGCTGACAAGAAAAGACGACCAATGACTTTTGAAGTTGGAGATTCAGTTTTGCTTAAAGTATCACCGTGGAAGGGACTTATAAGATTCGGGAAACGAGGAAAGTTTAGTACAAGGTTTATTGGACCATTCAAAGTTCTTCAGAAGATTGGGAACCAAGTTTACAAGCTCGAATTACCCGAAGAACTAGATGGTATTCATAACACTTTCCATGTGTGTTATTTGAGGAAATTCACGGGAGAAGTTCCCAACATAACCCTGATCTTAGAGTTAAGAATGGATGAGTAGGAAATTCACGGGAGAAGTTCCCTCGGGGCGTCGTATCTGCCAGTAACTTCCACCAGCTCAAGACTTCAGTCTTCAGTAGTCTAACTACGAAGACAGTCTTCTGTTTGTTGCTACAGTCACAACTTTCAAACACCATCTCCATTTCGGAGATCCAGTCCATAATCCCTACATGCTTTAGGCTCCCAGAAAGACTTGGTAGTTCGGCACACAAGAAATTCTTATACATACGCCTATCCCTATTTATTTCCCTTTTCGGGTCATTCCTTTCTGTCACTGGGGTTTCTGCTTGTCCAACAGTCCCACTGTAGTTGCCTCCCTCCGACTGCCCTCCATTCACTTCGGGCTCTTCCACTTGAAGTGATAGTTGCTCACGATTCTGTTGGAGTAATCTCCTTGTCTCCTCCATTTAGCGATCCAACATCATCCGCATCATCGCTTGCACCCCAGCCATCGTCATTGGCTCTGGTGTTGCTGCTACAACAGGTGCATGCTCAATCACAGGTGGTTGATTCTTGTCTTCATTTGCATTTCCAACTCCACTTCCGGTTCTTACCATTTTTGATCTACACACCGAATACGGTGAATTCAGATCCTTAATCACGATAGATAATTAATTCATCCTTATCACTCCGAAACATTTACTTGGTAGTTCTAATATCGTACTCATATGCTTAGAATCCTACACACATAAGGTTTCCAGATCCGGTCGGCAACAAACCATAGATCTGAACAAATAATATCATATATGGAAAACATATAACATTTAGCACATAAAAGTATCCACTTCACCCGATCCATACTCACGGATCTAAAACTAACCTTTTCACCTGATCCATAATCACGGATCTAAAACTAACCATTTTCCCTGATCCATACTCACGGATCTAAAACTAACCTCCTGATCTGATCTATACTCCCGGATCAATATTTGTACCCAATCCATACTCCCGGAATGGGGACAATTAACTATACCTTAATACTAATCTGATCCATACTCCCGGATCAATAACTGTGCCCAATCCATACTCCCGGACTAATAACAAGTTTTATCTCTTTACCTGATCCATACTACCATATCTAAAACTAACCTCTTGGTCTACTCCAACTCATCCTTTTATCACACACCAACTATCTCATCTACCCATGTTCTACCCAACATATTTGTAGATATAAAATACATATACAGTTTAACTCATTTAAAAACTATATAAAACATCCATTCCACACTCATCTCAAATAAACAACAATATATATACACATAACATGTATTTCAAAGCAAATACTTCATATTTATGTGTTAGAAGAAAGTAACCACACACTCACTTGATCAGAAGATGATCGGACAACACTACGGCTTGTAGAAGTAGTATTCTTCGGTAGATCTGGAAGATCTTCACAAAAATCGGGCTCATTGTGGGCAGAGCTTCGACTCGAGAATTTTACTCCTTGGGATCTTCGGGGCTTCGGGACTTGCTTCGGGTCTCGGGAATGATACCGGGGCTTCGGGATATTTCTTGCACGAAAATCGAGGTAAAACGGGAGAGAGAGAAGAGAAAATGAGCAAAGGAATAAGGAAGCCTCGCACCCTTTATATAGGGGCTTGATTCACGATTTACGCTGGGCGTAAATAGATTTACGCTGGGCGTAACTTGGATAAGGCCGCTGACTCCCCTCCTTTGGATAATATCCGAATTTATATTTAAATTAAATACTTTAATTATTTAATAAACTTTAAAAATTCATATCTTCCTCATACGAGCTTTGTTTTCGACGTTCTTTATATCCCCGCGTAGGTAAGACTATGATCTACAAGTTTCGTTTAGACTCCATCGGCAAATTTTGAATTTATTTTTATTATAATATTTTAGTAGGCCGGGACAGGAAAACTCTGTTATAAATTCATAACTTCTTCATCCGACGTCCGTTTTCGTTAGTCTTTTTACCGTTGCAATACTATCAACAAAATCTTCAATTCTCGTTTAGATTGTTTCGGCTAAAAACCCCTCTATCTCAAATCGAGTATTCGGGTTGTATACCGCTAAGTCGAAACTTAGAAAAATCATAACTTCCTCATACGAAGTCAGATTCGGACGTTCTTTTTAAGCATGCTCATGGTTTAACGAACTCTACGGCTTTCATTTAGATTACTAAGGCTAACTATCACTGTAACGTAAATTCACTTTTTACGTCATTCAGCGTCGTGTCGGTTCTGTCGAGAAACTTCGACAGGTCATAACTTCTTCGTTATAACTCAGATTTTGGCATTCTTTATATGTACGGAATCCTTGTAACATATACTAAAACCTAGTTAAGATTATTCCTTCAAAATAATCTTCCATCAAAAAGTCATTTTTGACGCTTAACGTCTCTAAATTGACTAGCCCTGATCTATGGGCGTTACAATTATCTCCCCCCTTAGGATGATTACGTCCCGGAATCATCAACGAAATAGGACTTGCATAATGATTCCACACATTATTTCTTCATCCTAGGTAATAACCGTAACTTCTATGTTTCCTCGAAAGAGTATTTAACTCTAGCGCTTCTTGACTGCAGACGATGCTCAATCTTGCATCTACTTTTGTTACCATGTTGTACTTTCAATCGTAACCTTCGAGTTACAAAATAAATATTTATTGAGGACTCCTTATTCTTCTTAGGATAAGTACTTTCCTTTATCTATTATAACAAACCGATGGGTCGTGATCCATGACCTCTCATCGCATGATGCTATGCTTAGACTTAGGTCTTTTAGAGTTAAATTCCAGAATGGAATATACCTTCCTTCATATTTTAATGTGATACAATCCCATTTCAGCATGTAGCATTTCTAGCTACCAACTTCATTAACAACGAGCGCGATACAATTGATCGTATTAATTTCAACCTTCTGACTTATGTCAGATGTTACCTCGAACTTGGTTCTCTGAACCACGTAACATACCCACCGTAGTCGGACTCAATTTGATATGACCACTAGGGTCGGAATAACAACCATCTTACTAGTCACTACCGAAACAAGGGTAATGACATACTCGAATAAAACGGAATCAATCACTAGCTTCTTGGTAACCTTGTGACTTTCCCTGATCCAAGTGCGAGTCATGTGCTTCCGGTAGTATATGCATCTACTACCTTTCACACCTACTCATACTCGTCCCAAGTATTGTCCTGCAGTAGATCAAGTCACCATACAAGAAAATCACGTAATCATTCAACACATCAGATAGAAAAACTAGGGTTTATATTATTTCTTGAAACGATTACACAAAGGTTCAAGTTCACCCTATACTACGCCTCTAGTAGGCTACACTTCCTGATACAGACTTTATATATTGATATGAAGTCTTCATCCTTGAATCCTCGCATTGTTTTCTGCTTCGTCGAGGATCATGTGGAATGCTCTTGGCTTTGGTGGTGCATTTGGCCTTATAGCCTCTTCTCTTCTTGGGCGGTTTTGCTTGATTCTTCGCCACACTTAAAGCAGACTTCTCTTTTGGTTGGGCATTTGCTGGCGTAATGAACAGTCTTCCCGCATTTGAAGCAGGTCATTTCTTTAGAGCATTCCCCAATGTGCTTCCTTTTGCACTTGTCACACCATTGTGCTCCTTCTTCGAGCTTCTTCGAATCAGACTTCGACAATTTTCTCTTCTCATCGGACCTTGAAGATCCTTCAATCTTTCTTTTCTCACCCACCTCGATTCACTCTAAACCCCTTTCCTTTAACTTGGTCTCCACATTTTTTGCTGCTCGGACTGCTGTCTTCAAAGTAGTTGCCATCTTGACCGTTGGGCCAAAGTCGGCAGGCAGTCCATTTGCGAACCTCTCAATTTTTGAGAGTTCAGTTGGCACTAAGTATGGAAATAACTTCATCTTTTCGGTAAATGCAGTAGCATAACCATCAATGCTTAATTTAACTTTCTTCAGGTTTTGGAATTCATTGTTCAGATCAATCAGAGCTATCTCTGAGCAGTAGTGCATCTTTAACTGCTCCAAGAATTATTCCCAAGACATCCTTAGTGCTTCCCCTCGGGGCGTCGTATCTACCAGTAACTTTCACCAGCTCAAGACTCCAGTCTTTAGTTGTCTAACTGCAAAGACAGTCTTCTGTTTGTTGCTTCAGTCACAACTTTCAAACACCATCTCCATTTCGGAGATCCAATCCATAATCCCTACAGGCTTTGGGCTCCCAGAAAGACTTGGCGGTTTGGCACACAAGAAATTCTTATACATACGTCCATCCCTGTTTATTTCCCTTTTCGGCTTATTCCTTTCTACCACTGGGGGTTCTGCTTGTCCAACAGTCCCACTGTAGTTTCCTCCCTCCGTCTGCCCTCCATTCACTTCGGGCTCTTCCACTTGAAGTGACATTTGCTCACGATTCTGTTGGAGTAATCGCCTTGTCTCCTTCATTTGGCGATCTAACATCATCCGCATCATCGCTTGCACCCCAGCCATTGTCATTGGCTCTGGTGTTGCTGCTACAACAGGTGCATGCTCAATCACAGGTGGTTGATTCCTATCTTCATTTGCATTTCCAACTCCACTTCCGGTTCTTACCATTTTTGATCTACACACCGAATACGGTGAATTCAGATCCTCAATCACGATAGATAATTAATTCATCCTTATCACTCCGAAACGTTTACATGCTAGTTCTAATATCGTAATCATACGCTTAGAATCCTACACACATAAGGTTTCCAGATCCGGTCGGCAACAGACCATAGATCCGAACAAATAATATCATATATGGAAAACATATAACATTTAGCACATAAAAGCATTTTAAGCATCATTCCTAAAATAAACTAGTGCTCGTGTCAATTTAGGTGTACTACCTAACGTATTTTAGACACACTCCTCACGATCATTACTTAGCATTCTAAGTTTAAGTCTAGAAATTTCCTACAAAATTCCTAGTTCGCTTAAACTAATTCTCTGATACCAACTGTGACATCCCCAATTTCACGGCCAGAAAAGACCGATTTGTTTTTGCTTTGTTTTTAAAATCAAAGTAATCTTTTAAAGAAAACGGTTGCGGAATTTGTTCCCAAAATAAGATATGATAATAACTTATCAAAATATTTATCAAAGAGAATGTATTTTCATTTAATAATAAAACCTCGGGATGTCATGTTCCGATACAGACATATAATCATAAACAGAACTTACATTCAATTACACTAATGATTTATATCTCCTTTAAATCTCTCGGTGAAATATGTCTTCGTATTAATACCAGTGATACAAAGAAAACTGAGTGGGTCAGGCTTGGGAGCCTATTGAGCATATAGGGTTTTCATCCTGCAATGTTATATCATATATTTATATAAATAGAACATTCAAACTTGTACGATTTCACCATATAAAGGTTACTCTTATCCCACCCCATCGATCCTCACAACGACACGATCTAAACTCTCGTATCTAAAATTTTCCTCTTTACCTGATCCCTACTCACGGATCTAAAACTATCCACTTCACCCGATCCATACTCACGGATCTAAAACTAACCTTTTCACCTGATCCATACTCACGGATCTAAAACTAACCATTTTCCCTGATCCATACTCACGGATCTAAAACTAACCTCCTGATCTGATCCATACTCCCGGATCAATATTTGTACCCAATCCATACTCCCAAAATGGGGACAATTAACTATACCTTAATCCTGATCTGATCCATACTCCCGGATCAATAACTGTGCCCAATCCATACTCCCGGACTAGGGACAATTAACTTAGTCTTAATCCATACTCCCGGACTAATAACAAGTTTTATCTCTTTACCTGATCCATACTCCCATATCTAAAACTAACCTCTTGGTCTAATCCAACTCATCCTTTTATCACACACCAACTATCTCATCTACCCATGTTCTACCCAACATATTTGTAGATATAAAATACATATACAGTTTAACTCATTTAAAAACTATATAAAACATCCATTCCACGCTCATCTCAAATAAACAACAATATATATACACATAACACGTATTTCATAGCAAATACTTCATATTTATGTGTTAGAAGAAAGTAACCACACACTCACTTGATCAGAAGATGATCGGACAACACTACAGCTAGTAGAAGTAGTATTCTTCGGTAGTTCTGGAAGATCTTCACAAAAACAAGGCTCATTGCGGGCAGAGCTTCGGCTCGGGAATTTTACTCCTTGGGATATTCGGGGCTTGCTTCGGGTCCCAGGAATGATACCGGGCTTCGGGATATTTCTTGCATGAAAATCGAGGTAAAACGGGAGAGAGAGGAGAGAAAATGAGCAAAGGAATAAGGAAGCCTCACACCCTTTATATAGGGGTTGGATCCACGATTAACGTTGGGCGTAAATAGAGTTATAATTAATCAATTACTTATAATCCCAAGAATGATTCCCAAGACATCCTTAGTGAGAACATGAGAACACTTTATAGTCAATCAATATTTATAATTAATCAATTACTTATAATCCCATATTATATACAATTGAGGGTAAGATCGTACTTTACATTGGATTTTATTATGACCAAATCATAATCCCTAAAAACATCATCAGGAAATAGTGATAGAATATGCCACATTGAAATAGTAAGATGTATACCTTATTCTTTTTCCTTAATGTTCACATCGTAATAATCAGTACCAATTACATTTCTTTGGAATCTGCATGGATCAAATTATATGACGGATTGTGAGGTTGAAGTGGAAAATTATTTAAGCAATGATGATTTCCTTCCAATCGAAGATTATGAGAAGTATGACTCCACTGATGAAGAAATTTGCTTATGTGATAATCAATGTGCACATGATGTTCCAATTGAAGAGTCGACATTACATTTATTTGATGAAGATACAAGTGTTAAAAAAAACATTTTCTGTTGATAATCATTATACTGCTAACATTCGAATTGAAGACGAACAAACATTGGGTGCTTTTTGATGTGGTATCGACTGATGAACAACCAATAAATGAAGTGAATGAAATGCATGAAAATGTTCAAAATCCTGGTAAATCCAAATTGTTACAATATAATGGTTTTTTTTTTCAAATATATACTTCTTATTTACTAATTGTTTGATCAAATTAATAGTATATTATGCACTTTATGTTTCTCATCGTATGTTACAGTGATAATTTACTTTTTAGTTTACGTAAATATGTTCCTATATATACATGTAAAAACAAGTTACATTCATGTTCATTTTTTTTGGATGTGTACCAATTCAGAGATACACCTAAAGCAAATAACAGTAAACATGTGATTATTGGTCGAGAAAAGTATTGGATACCCAAAGTAGCTGATGAACTTAAGCCAATTCGGAAAGGCCATTACAAGTCATAAAAATATATTGAAGAAATGTATTATAAATATGTTGATGCTGCAGTTTTGATGTTAGAAAAACAACTGAAAAAAATGGATATGGAATTGTTAGATTGAAATACCTTGTATGTAATAGACAAGGTCTTCCTAATACATCTTCTGTTGATCCATTGGATCCAAAGAAGAGAAAGATTAAAGGAAGGGCCGACACTCGAAGGACCGGATGCAATGCACATTTTCGATTTAAAATGTTGAAAAGGACCTCTAAATGGTGGTTATATGAATTTGTAGAGGAGTACAATCATGAACTTATATCTATAGATGATAAGTTGTTATCCTGATAGAATAGGCAACTAAGTTACTGGCATAAATTGTTTATTTATAGTCTTACTACTCATAATACTAGTGTCACCCAAGCTCACAGGTTGTTTACCGTGGTTCAAGGTGGATACAATTTATTTGGAGGCACCATCGATGATTTAGAAAACTATATGAGGGATCTAAACTACTTCATAGGTGGAACGAATGCTCAAATGTTAGTCAACAAGTTGAATATCCAAAAGCAAAATGTGCCTAATTTTTCATTTGAATTTAGAGTTGAAAATAAAAACGTAAATGCTATTTTTTGGGCTGATGAGACTTCTAAAATAAACTATAAAGATTTTGTGTGATAACCGAGAGGTTTCCATCACTGATCGTCATTAGGAAAGAGTAGGAAAATAGATGTAATAGCTTAGCATTGTAATATTTGATTCTTGAGATAATAAGAATCATATGTGGCATTACATTTATTTGTTAAAAACGTCCATTAGGCACTAAAATAAGCATCCGTAAAGGTTGTAACGTTTTCTAAACTGGTTAACATAATTGGATAGTACTCGTTAACATGATCTCAAGGATATAAGATTTGTAAAAATCCGACTCCAAAGGAAAGAGTTGTGGATTTTATAAAAATAGAAATCAACCACGTAGTTAAAATTAATTACGTCAAAACGGTACTTAAATATTGATTGAGCTTTGAATATAATTGCAAAAAGGAGTTTCGTACTACTCCACGAGATATAAGCTTTAGGAAAAAGTTTGATAAAAATGGGGTCCGTATGAGAGAGATATGATTTTTGTAAAATCATTTATTTTTAACCTCATTAGGCATGAAAATGAAAGTCAAAACTTGCCAAAAAAAAATCTAAAGGAGAGTTGTAGTACCTATTGAGATCATCACATAGATATAAAGAGGGCTTATATCAGAGCTCACATGAAGAAGTTATGATTTTTACAAAATATCATCGTGCGCGCCAGATGCGCGTCTCCGCATGCCTCGCACCGAACACTGGATTCAAATAGATTGCGAGTAAGATGATATAGATGTTTAGATATGAAAGATGACATTGATGATGAGAGGCCTATCAGATAAATACCGATAGCTATGGAATTAGTTCACATTAGATAGATACTTGCAAATATGGACTTAGTGCCCAATAGATAAGTATCAGAAGTGATGGACTTCATGCCTAAACACCGGCAACGGTGGACATCGTGCCTATTCCTCAGGAAAAATACATAGGAATAAAAATAGAAAGAAACTTACTGACATGTATTACGAAGAAATCCATGTAATAGAACTGTCAGCAACGATGATTAAGATGACCCTTAGGATAAATCCTTAGGGAAGAATAAATAATAAAACAGGGATGTGTAATTGGGTTAATTGTTTGTTTTTTGATTAAACATATTAACTATATTATTGTGGGTTGAAAACCCTATGTACTCACCAGGTTTCCCAACCTCAGCCACTCAACTTCTTCGTATCACAGGTAGAAGCACAAAGTTGCATGCATGATGAGAGATTCAAGGAAATGTAGTTGGTTAGTCTAAGATAATGTAAGAGTCGTATATCCTTATGTTTTTGTATTGATAATGACATCCCAAGTTTTATAAATAAAACACATTTCTTCAAAAATGTTTTGATAATATTATTATCATGTTTTTGGGACAAATTTTGCATAATCAATCTTTTTTAAAAGAATACTCTGATTTAATAAACATAAACAAATCGGTCTTTTCTGGACATAAAAATGGGGATGTCACACAATATCAATCCTTTTTCTTTTATAATCTCAAACCATTTCATCCTCGACACAAAGTTATTGAGTCCAATATGCACAATCATACACTAAAATTAATTATTTTCCATACTAATTTACTTACAAAATTTATGTTATGAAGTTGCATAAAAAAATAAACATTTGAAGTATGATGCTAGTTTTTAAACCATCCATAACCACACATATTTTATTAAGCTATTAATAAGTAGACAAGATGTACAAATCCAAAACACATAAGTCAAATACCAAAACACAAAATACTTGTCATAACACAACCCTTCTTACTACCTAATACTTAAAATAAACTAAGTTTCATCTACTAATATTTTATCCCACAAATGCAATTATCTTTGCACCACTTCAACCTAAAGCATGTTGCTCAGTTTTCTTTCTTTTTTTTCTTCAATCAACCCCATCTTTGCCACTTTGTCCATCTTTGACAATCTACTAGTCTCCTTTAAAAACATGGGCTTCATATCATTTATGTATGACATCATCAACTTTTCCAAATACTTGAACCTTAAACGCTGCAGATATTCTCTTTTCATTTTAGAGTCGCATGCTAAAGTACATTACCATTTTCCAGCTACTTCACCCATGTAGCTTTCCATGTGTCGCATAAGGAGAAAAAATCTACAATCAACGCCTACATTTTCAATTTGACACTTCTTTTGCATCACAAAAGGTTCTCTTTTAACTAATATTTTTTCTTTTTTGTGTCCAGCAACATCAAGATATCGACAAAAGAAACTTTGATGAAATTGGTATTATTATAGATGAGTTCCTTAGTAGTAAATACATAATTTAAAGTGGATATTAATATTTAAAACAAACAGCTTAACTAAAACTAGTAATACACACCATAATTCATGGACTTTTCCCATACGAAGATTTGATGCTTCGCCCCCTTTTTATGTGGTCTATTATATGAAATGCACACATTTTCAAGTTAAAACAAATCAGATAGTACATCACTCCTTCAACAACTGGAAATAAAACCTGCAATATGCATATACTTTTAATTCAGTAGTGAGTGGTCCTATACATCACATATATTTAACAATAAATCTTAATCTATCGAATACCAAATCTACGTTTTTCAGGTTGACTTTGTCTGTTATATCATTGATTGATGCCCTAAACATGCTTTTAAACTCATTAAATCTTACTGTCTCAGATACTTTCTCATCCATCATGTTAACATTTTGTATTCAACATAGAATCTTTATATTTTTTTTCATATAAATAACATGATATCCATAAATAAATATTTATAATACTTACTAGTCTATCTAAGGTGAAGTACATCCTAGAATCCAATTCATCAGACTTCTGTGCTTCCAACTTGTTTAGTTAAACAACCCATGCGTCTTACATTTGAATGCACTTTAATCCTCAAAGCCAATGTCCCCGCATATTCAAGATGCATTCCATACTCTTCTATTGTTTCCTAAATTACCTCCCTACACCCAAATGAGTTATTAAGGCTAGGATCCAACACAATATTCTACAACCTAGAAGAGGGATGCCGTAATCTAGTTGCAGAATATTTGAAGGTAGGTAAATGACGATTTACCAATTTCCACCATGAAAAACGAAAAGGAAGTTTAAGTTTTAAATGAATTGAAACTCCTAGATCTTTTGAGATTCATTGAACTTTTCAATGACATGTTTAAATCTCGATTATGCCCTTCTATTTATGACCGGGATGCCGAGGATCATAAATAAGGTGTGAATAACCATACGAATCACGTGGTGCACCCAATGCTAGTATCACCTAATCAATGTGTCGGTTAGCCACACACGCTCCATTGATCTATGATAAGCATCGAACGACGCTTCGCAACCAATGTCATCCCCAAATTAGTGTGTCGGTTAACCACACATCGAACGACTCCATTGATCTATGATACTCATATATATATATATATATATATATATATATATAATATTAGACTTTTAATGTTACATATATATAGTATATGTAACATCTGATTTATATCAATAAAAAAACGTTTTGGTAACTATCCCACAGCCAAAGGAGCACAAAATCCCGAAATTACCTCTTTCTGACCAGCTGACTCGTCGAGTTCACTATGGACTCGGCGAGTCCAGCCCCCAGAAACCCTAATTTTCGATTTTAAAGCATGAATAATCAACTATAGCATCAAATACATCAAACAAACAGCCCTAGGCTCTGATACCACTGATGGGTTTTGAACAATACATCAATCCTATGGTGTACATGCATGCAAATCCTAATAGCTTTTGCATCTAGTTTGTCTAATGAACATGTAATTGAATATCCAAAGCTATAAACCCTAGATCTAGCATACATTTAATCATATTAACATAAAATAGGGTTTAGACCTGACCTTAGATCTAGCATACATTTAATCATCTAAAGGAGAGTTGTAGTACCTATTGAGATCATCACATAGATATAAAGAGGGCTTATATCAGAGCTCACATGAAGAAGTTATGATTTTTACAAAATATCATCGTGCGCGCCAGATGCGCGTCTCCGCATGCCTCGCACCGAACACTGGATTCAAATAGATTGCGAGTGACGTGGCCGAGTGGGGGAGTGACACGTGGCAACTTCCAGATGGAGCTACGATGTTCATGCAAGGCGCACGCATATATTTGTTCGACACACACCTCCAAAACTCGACTATAAATAGATGGTTGTGCCATTCCAATTTAACACACCCTTAGACTTCTCCCTCTCTATCTCTCTCTCTCTCTCTCTCTCTCTCTCTCTCTCTCTCTCTCTTAATCCTGAAGTAGCTACCCTTTGGAGCGATTCTTCGAGTCCCAAGCCCAATTCAACCCTACGTCAAAGGTTTCGCGTGACTAGTGTGAGTACATGATCGTTATTTCACTATTTTAAATGTTTTACCAAGAGGGATACATGCTTATCAAATGATTTTATCAAAATATGTTTATAGTTATAAATATCAAATCATTTTATAAATCTTAAAGCCATAGGATAATGTAGTTATAGATATTATGTCTAGTGTTAAGCTATGATATTATGCCTAAGAGATATGATGTCTGATAGTCTAGGAAGAGATAATACATGTATGTTATAATGGCCAAATCCATAGGATAGCATAGTTCCTAGAAGTTATGCTGGTCAAATTTAAGGATATGTATTGTACTTAGTTTATTACTCTTCCCAAATATCGCGTTTTCAAATAACCATAATTAGGGTATATATATACACACACACACACACACACACACAAAATAATTATGAGATCAAAGGTTATAATTATCAAATATGAGATAAAAGAATTAAATATGATAGTTATAGGAAATCTCTAGGGAGGATTAAGATAAAAGATAAATAACTAAGGTCAATGCGTTAGTGAGCTATTAATGGTCGTGGTATTCTTTTATGTTACATTATATGTGTATATATATATATATGTGTGTGTGTGTGTGTATGTGTGTGTGTGTATGTCTCGGCCCAATCTCCCCTCGTTTGCACCCTACGTTTCCGTCGTCGGACAGGGGTGTGATAGATTGGTATCAAAGCTACATGATATAGAAAACTAGTAATTCCATAGGAACTACCACTATAACATAGGGTATAAAACTCTAAATTAGTTAAACATTATAAAAGTATTATTATTAGTTATAGTACGGATATACTACTTACGGGAAAGGTGCCTTGGCTGAAAATAATTGTCATTGGGGTTGCTGGATTTCAGAACAGGTATATGTCAAAATGGTACTGCCCTTCGACTTTTCCTACCTGGCTGATCCTTGTGTTCTTGAAGTACAGAAGCATAAAATTGATAAAATACCCTAATCAAATACTAATCAGATAAAGAGTTATATCACCTCTTATAAATACACTCGTCTATCATAAAAACTATCCATTCAAATTACAACTTAATAATTTAGGTCAAAAACGAATCCTAGGGTTAGTTTAGTATAGCGACCATACCACAACTACACCTATAATGCGCAACTAAGTTTTATTATGGTCCGACCGATGCACGCCTAAACCTGGATGCCATAGTTGACAATCTAAACGCTTGACGATTTATAGATCAGTAGTTTAGTATGCCTACTTAGGAGATTATGATGATTCCTACGACTAGAGGATCTTTGGATTAAAAGCATAGATCAAATTTCTGAATATTAGGGCCTTAGATCAAGACCTAGTGCAAGAGGATGGTACACAACAAGGATATCCGATATAGAGACAGTCATACGACATACCACCCATGTAGGAAGTTACCTAAGATACGAAGTCCGTATGAGAGAGTTATGATTTTTGCAAAATCCTTAAATCTTATAAAAATAGGGATGAAAAATAAAGTTAGAATTAGCTGATAGAGTCTAAAGGAAAGTTGTAGTACTCATCGAGAGCTACGCGTGGAAAAAGAGAACATCAAAAATGGAGTTCGTATGAAGAAGTAATGAACTTTACGAAATATGTGATTTGCGCCTCGCACAGTGCGCACCACGTGCACGATGTGCACTTCTTGATGGTGAAAATGTGGACCAAGGAGAGGCCGACACATGGCACAAAGTGGCTGGCGAGACGTCGCCTAAAAATGCATGAGTTGCACATCTTTTGCATGTCGTGCACCCCAAAAATGACTATAAATAGGCTGTAATGTTCCATTTCCTCCTCATACCCCTTCCATTCAATCCTCTTGAGTTGCTTTTAGTTTTAGCCCATTTTCTCTTGGTTTTAGCCTTCAACAATGCCCCGTGATCCCCGAAATAGTAGTAGCTAGCGAGTAGGAGCTCTGCCAGTGCAATTTCCTAACTTTTGTTAGGAAAATCTCTGTAAGTTAAGCTACACTCTATCTCTTTCAATGTAATTTATACTTATAGTCATAAGTCGTTATTATGAACCTATAAATAAGATTTATCAGTAATTCTATGTCGTTATACTGATTGATCTACTTACGGGAATGATGTATAGGCTGGATTTAGTGAGGTGTTTAAAGTGAGATTTTCAAACTGTATATTCTGTATACCAAACGGACCCTACCTCTGATATGATCCTACCTGATTATCCCTTATCAGCTATAGATCAGTAGACATTGGGATTGTTGAAAAATCTAGACTATTAATTAGTCATAAGAGGTAATAAACTAATATTTAGAGATAATTGAACCTATGTCATATCAAAGGAAAAGCCAAATGCTAAAGTGAAGCATTGTCCAAATTTCCAATCATCCACTTTAACAATTGAGTGCATAGTTACTTTCATTTTACAGATAGATATAAAGTATTTAAGATATTTACATGCTATATGTGACTGTTATCTGTGTTCCTGATATCTATGTTAGATGAACAATATATACATGGTTTATTTAATTTTAAACTGTGTATGTATTTTTATTGCAAATAAATATATTGGGTAAAGATTGGTAGATGTAAGATGATATAGATGTTTAGATATGAAAGATGACATTGATGATGAGAGGCCTATCAGATAAATACCGATAGCTATGGAATTAGTTCACATTAGATAGATACTTGCAAATATGGACTTAGTGCCCAATAGATAAGTATCAGAAGTGATGGACTTCATGCCTAAACACCGGCAACGGTGGACATCGTGCCTATTCCTCAGGAAAAATACCTAGGAATAAAAATAGAAAGAAACTTACTCACATGTATTACGAAGAAATCCATGTAATAGAACTGTCAGCAACGATGATTAAGATGACCCTTAGGATAAATCCTTAGGGAAGAATAAATAATAAAACAGGGATGTGTAATTGGGTTAATTGTTTGTTTTTTGATTAAACATATTAACTATATTATTGTGGGTTGAAAACCCTATGTACTCACCAGGTTTCCCAACCTCAGCCACTCAACTTCTTCGTATCACAGGTAGAAGCACAAAGTTGCATGCATGATGAGAGATTCAAGGAAATGTAGTTGGTTAGTCTAAGATAATGTAAGAGTCGTATATCCTTATGTTTTTGTATTGATAATGACATCCCAAGTTTTATAAATAAAACACATTTCTTCAAAAATGTTTTGATAATATTATTATCATGTTTTTGGGACAAATTTTGCATAATCAATCTTTTTTAAAAGAATACTCTGATTTAATAAACATAAACAAATCGGTCTTTTCTGGACATAAAAATGGGGATGTCACACAATATCAATCCTTTTTCTTTTATAATCTCAAACCATTTCATCCTCGACACAAAGTTATTGAGTCCAATATGCACAATCATACACTAAAATTAATTATTTTCCATACTAATTTACTTACAAAATTTATGTTATGAAGTTGCATAAAAAAATAAACATTTGAAGTATGATGCTAGTTTTTAAACCATCCATAACCACACATATTTTATTAAGCTATTAATAAGTAGACAAGATGTACAAATCCAAAACACATAAGTCAAATACCAAAACACAAAATACTTGTCATAACACAACCCTTCTTACTACCTAATACTTAAAATAAACTAAGTTTCATCTACTAATATTTTATCCCACAAATGCAATTATCTTTGCACCACTTCAACCTAAAGCATGTTGCTCAGTTTTCTTTCTTTTTTTTCTTCAATCAACCCCATCTTTGCCACTTTGTCCATCTTTGACAATCTACTAGTCTCCTTTAAAAACATGGGCTTCATATCATTTATGTATGACATCATCAACTTTTCCAAATACTTGAACCTTAAACGCTGCAGATATTCTCTTTTCATTTTAGAGTCGCATGCTAAAGTACATTACCATTTTCCAGCTACTTCACCCATGTAGCTTTCCATGTGTCGCATAAGGAGAAAAAATCTACAATCAACGCCTACATTTTCAATTTGACACTTCTTTTGCATCACAAAAGGTTCTCTTTTAACTTATATTTTTTCTTTTTTGTGTCCAGCAACATCAAGATATCGACAAAAGAAACTTTGATGAAATTGGTATTATTATAGATGAGTTCCTTAGTAGTAAATACATAATTTAAAGTGGATATTAATATTTAAAACAAACAGCTTAACTAAAACTAGTAATACACACCATAATTCATGGACTTTTCCCATACGAAGATTTGATGCTTCGCCCCCTTTTTATGTGGTCTATTATATGAAATGCACACCTTTTCAAGTTAAAACAAATCAGATAGTACATCACTCCTTCAACAACTGGAAATAAAACCTGCAATATGCATATACTTTTAATTCAGTAGTGAGTGGTCCTATACATCACATATATTTAACAATAAATCTTAATCTATCGAATACCAAATCTACGTTTTTCAGGTTGACTTTGTCTGTTATATCATTGATTGATGCCCTAAACATGCTTTTAAACTCATTAAATCTTACTGTCTCAGATACTTTCTCATCCATCATGTTAACATTTTGTATTCAACATAGAATCTTTATATTTTTTTTTCATATAAATAACATGATATCCATAAATAAATATTTATAATACTTACTAGTCTATCTAAGGTGAAGTACATCCTAGAATCCAATTCATCAGACTTCTGTGCTTCCAACTTGTTTAGTTAAACAACCCATGCGTCTTACATTCGAATGCACTTTAATCCTCAAAGCCAATGTCCCCGCATATTCAAGATGCATTCCATACTCTTCTATTGTTTCCTAAATTACCTCCCTACACCCAAATGAGTTATTAAGGCTAGGATCCAACACTATATTCTACAACCTAGAAGAGGGATGCCGTAATCTAGTTGCAGAATATTTGAAGGTAGGTAAATGACGATTTACCAATTTCCACCATGAAAAACGAAAAGGAAGTTTAAGTTTTAAATGAATTGAAACTCCTAGATCTTTTGAGATTCATTAAACTTTTCAATGACATGTTTAAATCTCGATTATGCCCTTCTATTTATGACCGGGATGCCGAGGATCATAAATAAGGTGTGAATAACCATACGAATCACGTGGTGCACCCAATGCTAGTATCACCTAATCAATGTGTCGGTTAGCCACACACGCTCCATTGATCTATGATAATCATCGAACGACCCTTCGCAACCAATGTCATCCCCAAATTAGTGTGTCGGTTAACCACACATTGAACGACTCCATTGATCTATGATACTCATATATATATATATATATATATATATATATATATATATATATATATATATATATATAATATTAGACTTTTAATGTTACATATATATAGTATATGTAACATCTGATTTATATCAATAAAAAAACGTTTTGGTAACTATCCCACAGCCAAAGGAGCACAAAATCCCGAAATTACCTCTTTCTGACCAGCTGACTCGTCGAGTTCACTATGGACTCGGCGAGTCCAGACCCCAGAAACCCTAATTTTCGATTTTAAAGCATGAATAATCAACTATAGCATCAAATACATCAAACAAACAGCCCTAGGCTCTGATACCACTGATGGGTTTTGAACAATACATCAATCCTATGGTGTACATGCATGCAAATCCTAATAGCTTTTGCATCTAGTTTGTCTAATGAACATGCAATTGAATATCCAAAGCTATAAACCCTAGATCTAGCATACATTTAATCATATTAACATAAAATAGGGTTTAGACCTGACCTTAGATTGTTATATAGCAATAACAATCAATCCTTAGCTTTAAAAAGCTTAGTGCCTTAATTGTTGCACCTCTAATGGAGTCAAAAACACCACTAAGCAACAAGAATGAAGAGGGAAGAGAGGGGAGGCACCAAAAACGACTGGAAACCCTAATCCAAGTGTTAGCCGCGTTTTTGGTGCCTAAGGGCTCCTTATATACTTAGACAATTAGGGTTATCAAGCTAGGAAACCCTAATTTGACTGCTTAAGCCCTAAGCAGCCCATGGACTCCTTCTTTAGAAGCCCTGGACGATTTCTAATGGGTTTCCCCATAGAATTCGTCCACTCCACTTCTATGGAGTCCATAAGCCCATCTATGTAATTATCTTATAATTACACAATAAGTCCCTTAAGTTTAATTAATTTCTTTTAGCCACAAAATTAATTTTTAATTAATTTTTGACTAATGTTAATTAAACATTATGATTTCTCCTTTAATATATTATTCTTATAATATATTAATAAATCATAATTAAATCTTTCTCTCCTTAATTCATCCTACATATTGCTATGGTGAAGGCAACCCAAAATGACCATGCTCATAATTGGGTCAAGTACATACCAAAATAGTTATGGACTTAGACACTAATCCAACACATACTTATATACGTATATTGCAGATTACAACAACCACTTACTACTAAATCTTCCCATTGTCCGTCATTCGCTTCACCCACTTCACCTTCTTTACGAAGGTCCAATGTTCCAAATCTAACTTCTCTCTTTCCAATAATCTGTAATATCTTAAAATGTTCGACATCAATTTGCCTTATTAATGGCCTTGCTATTATCAACTAAAGACTTTTATGCAACACCTGCATATTGAGGCTAGTCAACTAAGATACAATAAGCGTTAAAATTGATTTTTTTATAGAAGATTATCTAGGATAAATAATATTGACCAAAATAATAGTTAGGGTCAACAATTGTAACCTACTTGATCTAATAAAGAATAATTATTCGAATGCTATATGTTTCATGATTATTATAATATAACAAAATAGGAAAAATAAGTCGAATCGTCCGTAAATAGTAAAAATAAGTGAGCCAAAACATGTATATTATTATATATTTAGAAAGTACATGTCTTTTCGATCCCAAAAATATAAATTTCGTCGAAATCCAAATCTGTATAAATTAGATATAATTTTTATAAGATATAAAAGTCAGTCGCGCACAAGGAATGTGTGACGTAAAAAGCTACGAAGAGAATGATTGACTTTTAGCTAATATCACCAAAACAAAAATCGTAGTACTCTTTAAAATAAGAGTTTTGAGAAAAAGAATGTCAAAAACGAATTTCGTATGAGAGAGTTATGATTTTAGCAAAATCATTTAATTTTATAAAAATATGGATGAAAAATAAAGTCAAAATTAGTCAACGGAGTCTAAACGAAAGTTATAGATCTCATCGATAGCTATACGCGGATATAAAGAATGTAAAAAACGGAGTTCATATAAATGAGTTATAAGTTATAATAGCATATTTACTTATTAAAATAAAGTATAAATCATATATACGTATACATATATAAACATATGTATATATCATTAGAAATGTATCGACGATACGGCCATTATAAGACTAGTGTCGAGTACTTCTGACATTCGTTTAGTACAAATATCGTTAAATCTATTTAAAAAAGTATTATAAAGGGGTGTTTAGTCGTTTATATAACTATAAGGTCATTAAGTAATGATAGAGGGTAGTTTTTGAAAATTCAATTACTATAAATAAGAGCCTCTAAGCTGTCATATTTCTTGCACCATTTTCTTGATTCAAGAGTCTTTCTCTTCTTCTCCCCCGAGCATTTCGGTCCCACGTGATTCAACTTCTCTTTCTGTAGTTTTAGTATAGTAAGGTGAGCGTTGAAGCGCTGCTAGAATCTTTCTTAGAAAAATTCAACGACGAAGTTGTGCCTCTACAGAACCCGACTCCTAGCTAAAACCCCCTTGTAAGTAAGTTATGCTTACCGTACTTCAAGTATAGCTTATGTTTAAACATAGTATCGTTATTATGAACTGACAATAAATATATGGGATAGTATTATGACTTATATAAGTGTCGTTATAATGTATTTTTAACTACTTGTGGTACGGGGAATCCAGTTTGAAGGGCCACCTGGGTTGTTGGATTTCAGAAGTGATTTAATGCCAAAATGGTCATGTCCTCCAGTGTTTCATGTGTAGCCCCTGTATGTGCATAGTGGTTGAAAAGTATTGTTTAATGCATATATAAATAATAATACTAAGACTAATAACTAGTCACGAGAAACATTAGACTAAAATCTAGTGGTAGTAATACTAGGTTTTGTCGAAGGAAATTATATTGTTAAGAAGTCGAGCGTTGTGCGAGTTTGGATTCATCACTTTAACAAGTGAGTGCATAGTTACTTTCATCTTACACATAGATATGAAGTATTTAATATAAATTACGTGCTATGTGTGCATATTATCTGTGTACTTAATATTTATGCTGGATGAACAAAATATATATGTTTTAATGGTTTTAATTGTTTTAAATTGTATATATGTATTTTATACCTATAATTCTTATGGGTAAAAGATGGGTAGATTAAAGATGACATGAATGATGAGCGATGACAAATGAGATGAATGATGAGCAATGATATATGAGTGGTAAAAGATAGTGAGAAGCGATGAGCCAAGCAGTGAACCAAGCGATGGCCCCATCATCTAGCAGAGTATAGATGACAACCACGGACTATTCTAGACAGTTCAGTGGAACACTAGCAGACTCGCAACCTATAGGTGTTGTGAACGATGTGTTCACCCGGTATACTCTAAAAACCCATTGACATGTATTGCGGGTGGACTCCTTAAAATAATATTGTCAAAAATGAGATAAACCCTGATAGCTATGAACTTAGCGCTTGTTATATAAACCCTGGCAACGATGGACTTCGTGCCTATTCCTTAGGACAATCCTTAGGAATAAATAACGAGGAATAAATGATTCTTAGGGAAGATACTTAAGAAAAAAGAAGATAATGGGGATGGCTAATTGGGTTTCCTAACCTGTCTCACTCAGTTTGTTTGTATCACAAGTGTCGATACGAAGCTGCATTACACTGAGAGATTAAAAGAGATGCAGATCACTAGAGTAAATGAATGTAAGGTTTGTATATGCTTATGCTTATGTATTAACGATGACATCCCAAAGTTTTAATAAAAACAAGATACATTTATTCGAAAATGCTTTGATAATATATTTATCATGTTTTTCTGGGAACAAATTCCGAAATATTATTCTTTAAAAATGATACTCAGATTTTCAAATAAGCATAAATAAAAAATTTTAAATGACCGTGAATTTGGGGATGTCACATTTTACACACCACTTTGTCAGCATATGCAATCTGCAAAAAAAAAAAAAAAAAAAAAAAAAAAAAAAAAAAAAAAAAGAAAAAAAAAGAAACATATAATTTACTAACCCATTAATCCACATATGACTCAAGTTTTCCATTATGTAACATTAACACAAACCCAATATTAATTCCTTACCACTAAGAATGTCAAAGGCCCTGTATAGACACAATTTTTATCGTTTGGCCTCTATTTGTACTTTGCTTTCTCTAAACATTCAACAAGATACTTACACCAATCGATCTTTGCAATGTCATCACACTTTGCTATCTTTAAGGAAATTTATCCTACATGCTCGCATTGTTTCTGCCTCTACGAATGTGTTTATGAAAAGTGTCAAGAAATTCAACTTGAACATGTCATCTGCCTTATGTGATTCTCTAATCTTCTTTATATACTGCCCATTGTTGTACTTCACTCCAAAAAAAAGTGTTATTTCCAAGCTTCAATAACATGATCGTTTTTATTACATTCTACCAATTGGTTGAAGTCAGTTCCGTCACTGGGTAGTCTAAACATATCCTTTACTTTTTTTTGTTATCTTAATTTCACCCTTACCCGTCATAATTGAACACATACTTCTTCTGAAAAATTGTCTACAAGATAATATGCAAGACTTGCAGGTATTAAATCTAACTTCATTTCTAAGAAAGCACCAAACCCCATTCGCCTCACCATTTCTTTCTGCACAATACTCATACACCTAACTGCTAGACACGTGGAATTTGGGGACATACGATTGCTAATTTTTGAAATTCATCATTATCCTATTTTTCAATAGCTACATCATCCTTATATTCTATTTTTTCAACTTTTCTTTTCCGTTTCTTCACTACTTTATTTTTATCCATCTGATTCACCATATCCTTATTTACACCCTTATGTTTATTAATATTCTTCCTTCCAACATCGGCATTGTCATTAATTCCATTTTCTATTTCAACTTCTTCATCTTGTACTATCTTTTCTAATTTTGATTGTTCACTACTTTTCTGTTTCCTGTTATCTGTCTCCTTTACCGGATCTTTTTATGCATCTACAATAATACATTCGTCAATTCCATATGCCTCATTTTTTGGATATGCCTTTTTTTCCTCCTACTCTTACGAACACTTGCACTAGAATCAACTATGAATATACAAAAAAAAAAAACATTGTTAGTTTACAATTTAAAATACAATCGAATAATATATGATGCACACAACACAACCAATTTATATAATCTTATGAAGAAAATAAACTTCAAATACACTAATACACATTACAATTCACACATCATAATTTACAACAACCTATCTATTATAGCAGCAACAGGTTGCTTATTTTGTTTGTGGTGGTTGTCGAGGCCAACACAAATAATAACCCTAAATATTACACACTAAAATAGTGTATAGTGGTAAAGGGATCGAATCCACGGAGATTGGTTCAATTTATAACTCTATGAAAAATCTCTTTGTAAAAATACTTGTAAAATGACAATAAAAATAAAATGGGGGGTTTTGTTGTTTTGAAATACTTGAAACAAACTAGAATTAACTATGATTTAAATAGACAAATGCAACAAAAATAAGAGTTTGATGTAAAATCAATGAGGGAAAGATGGTTGACTTAAAGTTTCCTCACTTTGACTTTTGATGAACATATCATTAGAATCCAATGGTGCAATACTTTGATTTAAATCCTTAATTTGGCTATAGTAATCCAAGGAGCTTGAGATTACCTAGACTTTTCTTAATTGTTGAAATGGCTAGAGAAGCTCACAAAAATTTCCTTAGTCAAAGTCACTAATTCCAAATAGCATGTAATTAGTGAAAGTCAACTAGCATTAAGAACCAAAAAGTCACCAAATCCAAGAGGGGTCAAATGCTTTCACCACCATGTTGGAGGAAATGTTTTTATGATTGTGTGAAGCAAAAACAACACAAAAATCATTTGTTTCTTGCTAATTTGAGGATCCTTTACTTAATCAAGAAATTAGCCAACTAATCACCACAAACACATTTAAACTCATGAACTAAAACATACAAGTAGTGATAAGATGTTAAAACACAAAACATTCCCATAAAGATTTAAGAACATGTTCATGGATTCTTCAACATTCAACAAAAGTTCAAAGGATTAACCAAAAGTCAACCAAGATTAGTTTAGCCAAGCATGGCTAAACACAAAGAAACAAAGTTAGAGAAATTTGTACCAAACATTAAGCAAGAATCAAGAGGTAAAAATATGATGTTCTTCAAGGGTTCTTGGCCTTCAAAAGTCTCCAAAACTCCAGAGAGAATCTTCAAAAATCGGATGTCCAAGAGTATCCAAAAGATGGGCACCAACCTTCCTCAAATAGCCTTCCAAATGGATTTCCGATATTGCCCCTGCAGGAGGTTGCGCGACCCGCGTGCTGTTGCGCGGGTGGGTTGCACGGGTGGTCCCTGGATGTAACATCTTTGAGGTTTTGGGCCTCCATAGCTTAGCCCACTTAGCCTAGATCGAATCCAATCACCTCCTAGCCCATTTTCTTCAAGTTTTTCTTCATTTTAAGCCCAATTTGACCTCTCCAAATCCTCCAAAGCTCGTGCACTCTCCCGATTAAAAATCTACGTATGCTTGAATAAACTCCCGCATCTTGCAAATTTAAAGTTTATTTCTCTCCAAGCCTTCAAATAACCATCAAGCTCGCTCCATGCATAATCTCCACAATCACCAAGCCTAACATCATTTTTGTCTACCAAATCTCATCGCTTCCCATACGTCCTGAACACTCCCGCTCCGCTAGACCCGAAAACCTGCAATTATGCTCACAAGATTCGAAAGTACCCGAAATAGTCATAAAATAACAAAATGGAAAATATGCATGGAAATTATCTAAATTATGAATGAAATATGCTAAAATAAACTATAAAAAGAAGTAAACAAAACTAACTATCAGTTTGCTTGTTGATATGGTGCTTTTTGACATTCCTACCATCATAGTTTTTGAGCCTTCAAAACACAAATAACAAGCCCACCCAGTAACATTTACGTGTATCAAAATTGAATAACAAAATTGTTGTATACTGTAACAACCCTTTATTTTTCAAGTCAATAAAAGTCAACAAAAGTCAATAAAATTCAAACTCTCTAAATAAAATTCGAGTTTTGTTTAGTTTGTTAAGATTATAAGGGTTAAATATGATTTAAAATATACAAATGATGTTTTTACATAAGTATTTTAATGTTTGGGATATAAACATTTAGACTAAAAACACAATTTTGGGGCCAAATTAGGAACCGAGAACATGCGAAAGGTCCTATACTCTTTGGGCCGAAAACCCCACCGAGAACACCCCCTTAGCCGAAATCACATTCCAACCAAAAACCCTTTTCGGCCGAAAACTCCCTTCTGACAGAGAACCCTCTCGATATATATGATTTAACTCGAAAACATAAGTCATTTCTCACTTTTCCAACCGAAAACACACTCATTTTTCTCTCAAGTATCATCCAAGAATCTTCAAAACTTAAAGAAAAATCCTTCAAATCTTCATAATTTTCACCAAGAACACCAAGAACAATCTTCAAATCTTCAAGTTGACCGAAATCCCTCCTGACCGAGAACCACTAGACTGAAATCCCTCTTGACCGAGAACCTTTTCGGACCGAAGACTGATTTCGGTCAGAATCGAAAACTCTCCTTTTAGACCCACTATCATACCGAAAATGCCTAGAACTATCCTGATTAATTCCCAAGGCTTTTGTAAGTATTCCTTACATAATTAAAGTGTTGTCTAACACTTTAATTATTATTTAAACATCACTTAATTTATTATTTAAACTAATAGCTTATTAATTTAAATACGTTATCGTTTATACATATTATTAGGATACGTCTACCTTTAGTATTCTAATTTGAGGATCATCGTTAGCACTTCACGACTCAACCGAACACACATTATCGATGTGAGTTCATACCCCCTACGTTTTCATGATTTTTAAATTGTTTTAGAGAGAGGGGGGGGGGGGAATACAAGTAAAACACAAGCAATCTGGTGTTTTAAAAATATAAATTGTTTATTATATTTTATTACCGTTAACATGTATTTGAATGTGAAATTACTAAATACGCTAAACATCGTTACTATTAAACTACAAAATATCTTAAGTCGCAACGATTTTTACATCAAAGAAACAAATGAACTATTTTACAAACTTATAAACTATAATGGGTATAGTTTATGGAACAGAGGAAACTATTTTACTAAGATCGGGTTACAACACGGAAACAAACCTATAAACTATAATAGGTATAGTTTATGGAACAAACGGACTATTTTTACAAAGTTACATGTTATTTACTGAAAGGTTTTTCGCTTTATTACTCGTAAACTTGTTGAAGCATTTTGTGAGACGCCTTCACGTACTTATCTAAGTACCAACCAAGTCCTGACTTATATGGGATTGACAACCATGCACCTTAACTGTTAGCTACAATTAGGCTGGCAGGACTGGAGTGACAAATGTCTTTAACATTCCGACGCCTAAAGAACGTCGTGATCAGGCCATCATTGGTTACAATATGGTTATAAGAACTCACATGGAGAAAACAACGACTCATTTACGTAGTAATATATTTTTTAAATAGTCTAAAAGTTTATTAACATCGCTTTTAAGTTATAGAGAAAAAATATTTTCAGGTAGTTTTATTTATGAATAAAACTAGGTATCATCAAATTAAGTATGACATTTATACTTGTGCCTTTCGGTCTTGGAACGTTATAGACTACAACTCGGTTTCTATGAAAAATATAGGATTTTACAGGATCAACATCATTATTTTACAAGTAAACAGTTTGCAATTCAACTTTCTTAAAATAGATACGATTTCTTATCGAAAACAATGTTTACAGTAATACTGGTGCAACTAGGAACATATTTACAAAAGATTCAACACTTATTTACGAGTCATACCAATTACATGAATCTAACCCTCGAATCACAGTTTATAACCATAAGAAACTGATACTTTCTGGTCTGAAAGTACTATGACTATAACTTATTCACAAAGAAAATATTGGATTTTCTAGAGGAAAACATTAACATTTTCAAAGAACAAATAATATACTTTCTATAACAAAAATGCTTATGAAATCACCAACTTTAATGTTGACACTTTTTCAAACCACTTGTATTCTCAGGAAAATTAGTAAATAGGTACCCTCACTGGCATTACGAAGACGGAGTGTAGTAGTATCACGTCTTATCTTTTGCTATAGTTTTAACGATAAACAATGTAATGTTTTGAATACAATGTAAATACTATGTTATCAATGCAATGGTTGTTGTTACTTTAGTTACTATTATACATGTGTTGTGATACTGTACATGACGTCCTCCGCCCCCAAACGTTTCCGCCGTTCCGGTTTGGGGGTGTGATATATACTGAATCAAACAATATTCCTTAATGAAGTATGTATGCAATTATGTAGTTATGTTATACAGAAATTCAATTACATAATTTTTTTTACAAACACACTTAACGTTCTTTATTGAATACTAACATTCAAACATACTATAACCAATTGTTTCAAAGGACCTGTATAGTATAATTTTTTTTCCTTACCAATGACATTTTCCAAAGCCCTTTATAGTAACACTTAACATAATATATATATATATATATATATATATATATATATATATATATATATATATATATATATATATATATATATATATATATATATATATATATATATATATATAGAGAGAGAGAGAGAGAGAGAGAGAGAAAGAGAGAGAGAGAGGGGTTCAAATGTTTCTCACATCTATTGTGTGCTAGAATGCACCAATAATAATTTAGTATTAATTATATGTATATTAAATATTATCCATATTTATAACTCATTTTTATGGAAACTAATTAAATTCGTCATTAATGTCAATAATAATATTCTTTCAGAATGAATTCATATCTAGAAGAATGAGAGTGTATTCCAGCAAAATGAGAGTGTATTCTAATAGAATACACTCTCGTTCTTCATATTCCATGCAACTTTATTATATTTTAAGTGAGTGAGTCCTGAAACAAAATATGAATTCATATATAAAACCTAGATGCGAATTCATTCTGAAAGAATGTTGTTGCTGACATTAATGACGGATTTAATTAGTTTCCATAAAAAGAGAATTATCATTATGGATATCATTTAATATACATATAATTATGAAAATCATTTAATACATATATTTATTTAATTAAATAATTATTTAATTTACTAAATTCCTATTGGTGCATTCTAGCACACAATAAATGTAAGAAACAAAATAACCTAGCCCTATATATATATATATATATATATATATATATATATATATATATATATATATATATATATATATATATATATATAATAGTTATATCAAACAAATAACTACAATTAAGTACTGAATTAAATAATATTCCATAATCACATATGTATGCAACTACATAGGTTTGTTATACACAAAGACACATACACAATTTTTTTTTACAAACACCCTAAACATCCCGTATTGAATTCTAACCTTCATACATGATATGTGTATTTTTATACATTATATCTTAATATTTTAGCCTTTATTATTCTTATTTAGAACTAAACGGTACTTATAATGCTTTGAATTATAATTTACAGCTATTAGTTGTCGATAGAGCGGAAAAGAAAAGATTGGAGCGGAATTCAGGCTTAGAAGCAAAAGGAGAAAATGATTGTTGAAGGCTGCTATTACGCCCAACGTAATATAAGTTACGCTAAGCGTACTGACAAGACAAGGAGTACGCCCCGTGTAGATTCACTCACACCCAACGTACTGGGCTTGGTGTCCGGACTTCCTAATCACGATGGGATTCTTGTTACGCCTAATGTACACTGACTTACGCCCAGCGTACATAAGTCGGTTCCAAAGGTTATATATAGCGAATATCTGCCAACCAGAAGTGGGATTCCGACTACCATCGATCCTTAGTCGACAAGTAACATATATTTGGCCGTTTTGAGGGTCTAGAAGGCGGCCGGAAGGCCTTTAAGCTGACATGAGAAAAGATCTGAAGGATTAAAGAGCGAATTTGTGTCGATAATCATGTGGTTTGTTAATGTGACCATGCTTAGCATTCCGCTGTGATACAACTATGTTTTACTTTCTGATTTTGGTGTCAAAACCATTTGCTTTGAGTTTATTATTAGATAAAACCTTGATGTGTGGATTAATTGTTATATTGGATTGTTTATTTATGTTTAATTTATCTTGCCAAGCTTGTTAAAAGATCTTTATGTGTTAATGACAATTATTTTCTGTTAATTATTAAGTATATGGTGTTTTATGAACATCCACTTGATTGCTTGTCTCTTATGATTTTGATGACCATCAAGATTATATGCCTAGGAATAGTGAATGTGAAACTAGGGTTAACTAGGAAATAAGTAAGTTAATGTATAAGACTTGTGTGACAAACCATCAACAAGAGGTTAATTGAATTAGTAATCTGATTAACTATTATTACAAGTCTTGCTTGATACGAACTGAACACTAGGAAACATGTTAGTTTAATCAACTGATCATTGCTTGAATTGACTTGTTTGCTAAATGATTAGTAATAGCGAACGTGAACCTAATCATTTTAGAAATCGGTGAACATGAATAAATAAATCTGTTTGTGCAATTATCTATGATTTAAGGATGTAATCTGTCTAAACCAAAGTACCTAAAGAGATTTGTCTTCCTGCCAGTTTATCGAGATTTGCTATTTAGTTATTCGTTTGAGATTTAATAAATCCTTTCTTTACTGCTTTTGTGTTTTTTTTGTGTAACCTATAATCAAATATTTTAAATGAATTCACCACCGTTTCCCTTATGTTCGATGCCCTTGCTTATCAAATCTATACTATACTCGATCGGGTTCACTGTCTCTAAGGTGTGGTTTAGATGCGATGAATTATGAATTATAAATAAAAAACTAGTGCATTAAATATTCACATCAAGTTTTTGTACCGTTCCCCTTGTGTTCGACACCCTTGCTTATCAAAGCTATACTACACTCGATCGAGTTCACTGCCTGTAAGGTGTGGTTTAGATGCGATGAATTAGAAATTATAAATAAAAAAACTAGTGCATTAAATATTCACATCAAGTTTTTGGCGCCGTTGTTGGGAAACGGTTTTCAATTAATTTAGTTTGTTTGATTATTCGTTATTTGTTTTTAATTTTTTTTTAATTTTTGTTGATATCATTTCACTTGTTGGGAAGGTTTTTGTTGTTATATGCAGGAATTCGTGATCTTACACATTGTTTGACTTTACCTTTTGCATGGGTTTCGAGATTGGAAGCGATTTGGGAATTTTTGAGTTTCTTAGCCTACTACTTTGGTGATTTGTCCAACTCAATCCATGAGGCGTAGTATCGCAAGGTGTGTCATGGTGGTTAAGTGGAAGACCGGGTTCTTGCTGTTCTTGACTAGTTGGGTCACCTCTTGTTCTACTTTTAGTTAATGGTGCAAAGAAAACAAAGGAAATAGTCTAACGGGTCCCGAAAGTTTTTGTTTTCACAAACCACTTCTTGCATGCAATAGATTTAATCAAAAATTGTTGTTTGATCTTGACAAAGACGAGTGATCATGATATCTCATTTATTTTTATAACGTGTCACTTGTCTGAAAGTTGTAGCTGTTGTGGAAATTAAAATATTAAGAGTCTCCAATTGAATTAGATGGAATAAAAGGGAAACTTAAAATAGGGAAAAAGATGAAAATATTCCAATAAAATTACGCCCAGTGTAAATTAATTTACACAATGCGTACTCAAATGATGATCGTGATTATGTTTTTAGCTGAGTTGGTAGTACGCCCAATGTACGAGTGTACTACGCTTAGCTTAATGGAGCTAAACAAATACGCCCCGCGTACAGCTGAATTACGCCCAACGTAACGTGGCGTCAGGTTTTATCTTTTCCCCTGTGATTTTGTTTATTCCACTTTCATAACTTATTTCACACTTTACGTTGTGAAATCTTGTCTATATCTTGTGCTAAATCTGAAGTCCTATCCGATTTCTGATCATTAATGGTGCCATGAAAGTGGAGTACATTGCGATATGAAAAGAGAGATAAATTCAACCAAATAAATTCATTTTCCCTCCGTTTTATTAATTATGGAAGACCCTCAATAAAAATATGTCCCCTAGAACAGAAATAAAAGCAAGCGCCACTACTACAGATGCGGAAGAAATATTGGAACAAAGGCGTGACATAGCAACTCAAAGCAAACAATATTGGAGATCGAATTAGGTTTCAATTGTCAGGTATATATCTTATAAACCTAAATAATATGACCAAAGAAATGGGAAGGAGGAACACGTAAAGTAGCTTTGAAGTAATATATATAGATGCCAATCTTACAAGACGGGTGACAGTTAATGATCACATTCATACCAGGAATGACAATGCCATCTTCTTCAACAAGATGATATATTCATAGCAAGGTGGTCCAGACATTCGTGAGTAACGGTTGATGTGAGGGAAGACATTATGGGGTAAGACATTGCGATTTCTGCTTCGAAGAAAATCAAGTGAGAAAGAACATAAGGGATAACTGAAAAGGTAGTGGGGAAAGACCATCCGATGTGACAAACATTTATAAGGAGCAAACGGTGAAAAAGAAAACCGCAGACAAATCGAGGAAGCAAGCGGCCACATGAGCGACAAGGCGTGTGTCATATACAACGAACGCTTCGTTGCTTAGACGTTTAACACTCATTTAAGCCCAATTATTAAAAACAGTTGCCAACCGCATTTAACAATTAGGTTGGCACTTAATGGTGTATCGATATCGACCCACACATGAGGGCGGGCCAACAAGACAAGGAACAATCCGGTTAGCGTCAACGAGGCCCAAACATATACACGGGTCAACAATCAATAAAACTAAAGACCAACTGATCATTCTGAATAGCAAAAAAACTATGACAATAGAATCTTACGTACGAATCCCTAGGCAACATCCCGTGAAACATTGAAAAAGCAATATTATTGTATTAAAGGGTTCTACCCTTGTAACCACTAGACATAAGTAACATCTAGTTAGAAAGGTAATGAACCAGAATGACTAGCCTGTATAAAAGGGGACAAAGTATGCATCAAATATGTGAGATATCCTTTCTAAGGACAAGTAATTTTTCTCATAAGCCTCAAATCGACATTTGACTTAGACATTGGAGAGCAATATCGGGTCCATCCATCGGTATAGCTTTCTAACTTAGTATTTGTCTCTCTTTTATCTGTACTCTAGAGTGCTCATTAGAGACGATTATCACTAACCAACTACAACGTACCTGATGAGACCATGTAGCAACAAGGGTTAAACCTCATATAAATAGAGATACAAAAATGGTCGAACCTAAACCCTAAGCAACTTGGGGCCTAAACCCTAATTACTAACAATTTCAAGATGAACTCAAGCATTACTTTGATGTTTCCTAATGACCAACAACACAACCCAATAATGTGTCCGAAGACCAACATGATTTACATCTTGAGCAAGCAAGTCAATACCATAATCATCTCGATGAGAGATTTCATTTCATAAAGTTTTTCACGATCAAACTAGGAATATACAAGCGATTTCTGCATATGTACAAGTCGTAACATGCTCTACGTTTAAGCCATCTATGCATATCATACAAACATTGATAAACACATGGTTCATTGAGCTGACATGTAAAAAGGAAAGCCTTTGCATCTTGCCAAAAACATGGTTCATGATCTAACATGTACAAAGGAAAGCCTTTGCATCTTGATAACCGACTATTGTCAATAGTAATAGGCTGTTTGGTAGCAAGCGACGAAATATATGGCTTCTGGTTGTTTTTTTGTGCCCGATAATATTAAAAATTTATGTAAATCCATACTAGCTAACTTTACACAGAAGGACTACTTATTAGATTCCAGAATCTCCTGTAACTGATTAAATGGATAGTTTAGCTAACTGATGTGTCACTCTTTCACCATTCTTATGAGTATTCACATTCAATTAGATACTTAAAAAGAATAAATTGTAGCTTGAATATCATCCACAATGTGTCTAATGCTAGGCTCGGGTCTTGTTGGAGCACAACTCCCACATTGCATTGTACAAATTATGGGGTTTTTAACGAGACAAATATACGAAGAGAGAGAGAGAGAGAGAGAGAGAGAGAGAGAGAGATGTGAGGATGGGTGATTTTTTTAACTTTTTATTATTAAAATATATAAATAACTAAAAAGAAAAAGAAAAATATATTAAAAGGGTAAAATGGTCTTTTTATGTGAGTTAAGGACCATCGGTGCAACAAATGCAAAACGTAGGGACCAGTTATGTCAAAAAACCAATATTAGGGCCAAATTTGTGAATTTTGGCAAACCACATGGACTAAATGTGTAATTCACTCCAAAATTTATTATTAAAGATTGCAATGATGTAGCATTGTGTGAATAATAATGACATTTAAACCATTTCAACACGTCATTAGAGAGGGGCATGTATTTCATTCAGAATCAAGGGCATTTTAGTCGTTAAAAAAATACAGTCAAAATTCTTTTTACTAGATATTTCAGCCCTTAGAAATGGAGAAAATCCTGAAAGTTTGTTATTTCAAGATTCTTACATAATAATTAGAACACATAAGAAAATGTCAATGATAAAAAAGAAAATAAAAAAAAAAAAAAAAAACCCTAATTTATCAAAGATAAATATGGGTTTGGAATTCATCTTTTAAAGGGCATGTATAATCATAAAAGACATTCCGAATCGCCAAGTGGTTTTATGAGGTTTTTTTTTCTGCTAAATTTTCACTCTCTCTCACTATATATATGTGTATTCTAGAGAGAGAAAGTAATGAAGAGAGATGAGTGAGAGTCTGTTCCTCTCTCCAGCTTTTATGGCGTGAGACCTTACCAGTAAGCCAGTGTGTACACTACCATCACCTATACATACAGTATGTGTATAAAATCCTTCATCTTTGCATGCTTCACCAAACTCATTCCCAAAGATCAAAATTTCCCAAAAATCAAAATGAAATATGATGATCATGATTGTATCATCACCTAATAAAACCCACATCTACAATCGGATTCCTTGATTGTTTCAAGCCAAACCCAGATGAAAGAAAGGGTTAATCTGTTATGGGTTTTCCATCTCCAGTTTTTCTTGATCATTTTCTTGATGTGGGTGCTTTAAATTTCTAGTTTTTATAGCCTTTTTTGTTGTTTTCAAGATTTCTTGATTTCCCTGTTTTTGTTGTTGTACACTTTGTGTTTATTGATGATGGTTGAGAGAGTTGGGATTATTGAGAACATGGAGGATCAAGAACTTGAAATGTTGTTGGGTGAGATCCCTCATGCAACATCATCACTTTCCCTTCACCATCATCCATCATACGCCAATGGCCATCATCATCATCACCATCATCATCATGTTGTCAATGGTAATCCTCGCGGTAACCTCTCTTTTGTCGCTCCAACAATGAATAGGATGATGTATGGTATGTATAATGATGATGATGATTCATCATCTAGTTACAACCAGAATACATATACCCCCCCTGCTACTGCCTTTCCAAGCATGTTCTACAATGCCCATTCCCATTCATCATCTGATGCATCACTATCACCTTCATCATCATCAACTATTCCTACATTACATGATCCCATCCCCAATCCCCATATCATCTCAAGAAATCCTGATGAAAATTTAATTGATGAACTTGGTAGACTGTATATCAATCAGGATCGCATCAATTCGACTAAATTTGGGGCTTCTGATGACTATCTTGCAATTAACCCTCATTTTCCAAGAACCCCCATAACTCCTGATACTGAAATCCATCCAGCATTCTTCGGTTTTCAGCAAAATTATGGGGTAGTTCCCTCTACCCAATCTTCAAATTTCGACAGGAGTTTGACAAATTATTGTTATCAATGGGGAATTCCAGCTCAAATCGGGAAGACCGGTCCAAAAGCTAAGGGTAACACTAACCATGGCGCCCATCGGTTCCACCACATGGCAGCCGGTGGTTCACCGAATATTAGAATCACCCGTGGTGGGCCCGGTTTATCAGCTAGTGACGATAGTTTGATCATTCAAGGTGAAGATTTAAGTCGTGTTAGAAGCAAAAGGTTTGAAAGCCCTTGTGAAAATGGCCGAACCAAGGTTTATTTATCGTGTTCTTCTCATTTGACCGAAGCTCAAAGACACATTTTTATGATGGCGAAAGACCAACATGGGTGTCGTCTTCTCCAAAAGATTTTCGATGATGGAAACTCACAACATGTGCAGATTGTATTTAATGAGATTATCGGACATGTAATCGAGCTTATGATCAACCCTTTTGGGAATTACCTTATGCAGAAGCTTCTGGAAGTGTGCAATGAAGAACAACGAATGCAAATTTTGATTGCAATCACTCGTGAACCAAGGGAACTTGTTCAAATTTCATTGAACACTCATGGGTAATCTTAATAAAATCTGTTTTCTTCGATTTATTGTTGTGTTCTAACTTCTATCCTTAAAAGAATCTAAAATTTTCATTTTCTTTTTATAGAACTCGAGTTGTACAGAAACTTATCGAGACTCTCAAGACAAGGCAACAAATCAAGCTTGTAGTTTCTGCTCTTGAACCAGGGTTTCTTGCTCTTATAAAGGATCTTAATGGCAATCATGTCATTCAGCGTTGCTTACAGTGCCTCAGCAATGAAGATAATAAGGTTTGGATTTTCTTGATGAATGGTCAAAATCATGTTTTCTTGCATCATACTTATTGAATCTTCCTGATAAAAATGAACAAAAGGTTGTGAAGTTTGATCATGCTGACATGGCAAAAAAAAAAAAAACGTTTTGTATAAACTTCATTTGGTTCTTGATTGATCACAGTTCATCTTTGAAGCTGCTGCAAAACATTGTGTTGAAATTGCCACCCATCAACACGGTTGTTGTGTGTTGCAAAGATGCATAAATCACTCAACAGGTGAGCATCGTGAAAAATTAGTCTCTGAAATTTCAGCAAATGGACTTCTTCTAGCACAAGATGCATTTGGGTAAGTCTAAATACAAGAAATAGCAACCTAATTGTATTTATTTGTACACTTTAGTATCACACCTTCATTTCTTTCTATTATATCGTTGTACTTGAAAAAAAAAATCAATAATAACATTGCTTTTTTTTTTTTTGCAGAAACTATGTTGTACAGTATATTCTGGAACTGCAGATTCCTTCAGCTGTGTCGAAGCTTATGTCACAGTTTGAGGGTAACTACGTGCATCTTGCAACACAA